>NC_060281.1:29739358-29949792 GCF_021613505.1 Equus quagga
AGCTCAGAGGCCCCGAGCCCCACAGCTGCCTTGACTGGTCCCCCAAACCCTGCATCCTCCTGCTCCCCAAAATATGCCCCCAGGGCCTGGGCCTGTCACAGGTGATCCATTTAATCCTCACACCAACTCTGCAGTGTCTGGGAGGTGGGGTAAGGCCATCTCCGTTCAGATGTGGGAATGGAGGTTCGGAGGTTCAGAGATGCTGGGCGACTTGGCTTTGATCTGGAGCAAGTAGGTGATTGACAGGGGACATGGGCCCCGCCTGTGCCCAGACTCAGCCTCCTGAGTCAGGCAGGCCAGCTCTCTGAGGCTGTGCCCCCTGCACCCGCAGATCTGGCCCAGTTCCCCAAAGGGCCAGGGCTGGGCGTGAGTGGAGGGCCTGGTGGCAGAGGGAGAGGGTTTCAGAGGAAAGACAGGACTTCACCTCCTTGGGGCCCCTGAGGCTGCTCCATAAGTAGTTGTTGGATGAGAGAAGGTGCTGGACCTCTCCACCCAGTCACTAGCCCACCCCACATCAGCACTCCCAGCCAGGCCCACCTCTGGACCAGTGCTCAGGTGTGGCCCAGGCTGGCCTGGCTCCTGGGAGGTGCGGGTGACCTGGGAGGTGCTGGTGGCTGGCCTGCAGGGGGACCTCATGGTGCCTTCATGTGAAGGGATTTCAGGTAAATCGGGGAGATTCAGGAAGGAGGCCTTTCTACGTTCAGAGGAGGATGGGCCTGGGCGGGGGGTGCCTTGCGCGCAGGTGTGGATCTGTGAGACGTGGGGCTGTGTGAGGGGCGCGTGGTGACGGCTCACTGTAGGGCTGCTGGTAGTTGTGCTTGATGGCATATGGGTGGGTGTGGTCGGGCAGGGTTATCATATGAGGCTGTGTGGTGTGTGTGGCTGTGTGTGTGTGTGTGTGTATGTGTGTGTGTGTGTGTGTGTGTGTGTGGCTGTGTAGGGGGATACATGTGTGTGTGCCCCCGGGCAGTTGTCTGAAGTTAGAGTTGCGTGCACATGTGACAAGCGGGGCTTTCCATGACTTGTGTGCACGGGTTTGTGGCTCTGTGACTATGTGTAGGATGTGACTGTGGGAGGTCGGGTGTGGTGGAATGTGGCTGTGTGAGGCCGTGCAGTTGCTGCCTGAGCTTGTGTGGCTGCAGCTGTGGGATTGTGTGAGGTGTGACGGTGTGTCGGTGCCTGTGTGTGGCTGTGTGTGTGTCCTTATGTATGAGGTTGTTGCCAGGTTCACGCCTGTGATGGGGTGGGGCTGTGGGTGTTGGGTGGGGCTGTGTGTCTCTGCATGAGGGTTTGTGACCGTGAGACTGTGTGAGGCCGTGGTGGTGTGTGGTATGTGATTTTGTGAGGGCGTGTGTCACCATGGATGTGTGTGTGTGTGTGTGTGTGTTCAGGGCTGGAAGTGTGGGGGCGGGCGCTGAGGGTGTGCAGGAAAGAAAGGATGTGCGTTCTGCCTCCAGGCTAAGGCCCCCGGTCTGGCCAGCACCTGATCACCAGGGACAGTTCCCAGGTTAGTGTCCCTAGTCCCCAGAGCAGACCCCCCAGCCCAGAGTCCTGACTGGAGCTGAGTGATGTGGTCCTGTCCTCCCAGCTCCTGCCCTCCTTCCTCAGCACCCCCCCCCCCCCCCACAGGCCTGGCCCACTCCCTAGGGGCGTTGGCTCCGGGAGGCAGACCCAGGCCCTCACAAACACCATCACATTTGGCCCTCACTCCGACTCCACCAGGTGGAGTTTCTTTAAGTCGTTCCCCGTTTTACAGATGGGAAGGGTGCTGCTCAGAGAGACTAAATAACTTGTCCAAAGTCACACAGCCGGGAAGCAGTGGAGCCAGCATCCTCTCCTCTGCCACAGGCTGGAGGGGAGGGGAAGGTGACCACAGGTGTGATATTCCTGCTTTGCATAAACCTTTGATGGGGTGCGTCAGGGAGACACCTCCTGGCAGGAAACCAGGGTGACTGCCCCCCTTGCATTGTCCCTTAGTACCTGGGTCTTCCTGGCTCCAGCCACACCTCTCACCAGTGGGCCCACCGCCCCCCGCCGGCCAGAGCGCCCTCGGCTGCAGCACGGAGGAGAGTGTACGACCTCATGCCCTTCTCCGCTGGCCCAGCTATCTTCGGCCCTGGGCCTTGGGGGCCCCTCCCATTGCACAGCTGTCTTCCACCTTTCTTCCCTTGCCCTTCCTTTGTGTGTGCATTTCCTGAGTGCTCACAGGAGGGAATTTGCATCGAGGGGAGGTAAAACCCTAGCAGAAGGCAGGACTGGGAGACGCCCAGCACGCCAGTGAGCGTGCAGCCCTGGCCAGTCCTGTGAGGACAGACACCATGCGTGGATTGTCTTTGTGGCCCAGAGCCTGGCACTGAGTGGGTGCCAGGGGCAAATGGGTGCCAAGTGCCTGTGCACACAGACGTCTGGCACTCGGTGTGACCAGGTCGTGGCTCAGGGGGGAGGTCACAGTGGACTGTAGGGGTCAGGGAGCCTCCCCAAGGAGGTGGGAGGGTTTGAGCAGGTGCCCACCCTGGATTCCTATGGAGCCTCTGCCCCCACACCCGTGCCAGCGGCTCCTGCCATGCTGCCCCTTCCGTTCCTGTCGGTTGGGCGCTCAGGGGCTCATTCACCCAGCACACGTGGATCACCGCCTGACCCGAACAGGTACAGGATGCGTGCCAGGCCCCGTAAGCCCCATGCAGAGACAGATGCCAAGGAGATAACTGAGGCCCAGCGAGGGAAGGGCTGCAGGGGGTCACTCACCGGCCCCAGGTCGGGGCACTCCTGACCCAGGAAGCCTCCTCTGCACAGGCCTGTTTGGGAAGCAGATGTGGTTGGATGGCGGATCCTGGTAGAGACTGAGTGAGCTGGATGTGGCAGACTTGAGGAGAAGATGTAGGTCTCAAGTGTCACACACACACGTACAAGGGGAGTCACTGAGGGTCGTAGGCAGGGAGCCATGTGTCGGATGGATTTGTGATTTAGAAAGAGGCTGCAGTGTGGGGAGCAGAGCTGGGAGCAGGAGCCAGAAGGGGTTGGGGGCCATGGACCAGGCCCGAGCCACCCCCTAGAGAGGCCTCGAGGTCCCTGAGGAGCCCCAGGCCCAGCTGGAGCCAGAGCTGGCTGGAATCAGGGTCCCCCATTACTGTCCCCCCAGCCCTGCTCACGCTGGAACAGCCGCAGGTTGGGGGGCATCGCTTAGGGCCTGGGCATCTTCTGGACCTCAAAACACTTCTGACTGTGGCTCTGCTGCCAGAATCCACCAAGACAGCTCCATTTATTCAGGCAGGGGCTTCCTTCCCAGTTGGAAACAAGGTAGCGCCTTATTAGCACCCACCCATCTGAGTAGCTCCCTTTCCCAAGCAGATTTAGGGGGAGGGCCTGGCTTCTGGAGTGGGAGGAAAAGAGAGAAGGCCTGTGTGTGTGCGTGCATGTGTATGACAGGCCATACGGTCCAGGGTGACTTCCAGCCTCCCTCATGCCTTCCCCCCACCTCCTTCTCTCCCAGGAACCTAGGGGAGCCTGGGGGACCCCCCCCCTTGGTTGTATAACTCCCTCATTTCTCTCTATGTTGCAATTTGCTGCCTTCGCATTTTGCTGTAATGTAGATTTTTCCACTCGATTTCCTAAAATTTGTCTTTTCATTGTTTTTCTCCCTTTTTAAATTTAAGAGGCCAGAAAAAAAAAGGAAAGAGAAAGGGGGTGCCCATGTCTGTGGGCCTCCTGGAACCTGTCGCTGCTGCTTGGACTGTGAGCCCGGGCCTGGCTGTGCCCCCTGCACTGCTTGGCTGCAGGGAAATTGCTGGAAACTCTGGAGGAGGATTCTTCTCCTCCTGGGTCTGGAGCCCAGGGTTCTGGGTGCTGGTTGGGCAGAATGAGCAGCCTGGGATGTGGAGTGTGAGCCCAGGTCCAGGCGCTGGAGCTACAGGGCGTGGCATGGAGTCCCCTGGAGCCGTGGATGTGGTGCCCTATCCTGGTCACCTGGCCCAGAGGGTCTGGGCCGTTCTCCACCTGCCCCACTGCCTGTGGGCTGGCCCCTGTCCGGGTTGGGGCCCAAACCGTGCCTCAGAGCCTGGCAAGAATAGGTCTCCTGGTGAGTGAGAGAATGAAGGAAGGAGGTGAGAGGGATGCCCAAGTCTGGAGGATGTGGCTGGGAGCTCAGGGCAGGAACAAGAGGGCCCAGGTCCCCCGACTGCCCCCTACATGGAGGTGGGCTTCTGCCTAACTGGGCCATCAGGGAGGGCACAGCTACAAGTGCGGGTGCCATGAAGGCATCTGGGGACTTCCTGGAGGGGCTGGCCTCGCAGCATGGTGGGGAGGACTTGTTTAGACAGTGGAGTGGGGACAGCCTGCCGGTGGGGGCCGGGGAGGTACTGGGAGGAGGAGGAAGCTGAGCACAGGGGCACTGATCATGCTGTGTAAACGCAGGTCCCTGGGCGCATCAGGGAGACTCCTCCAGTGGAGACTGAGCTGACCGACTCCCCCTGCTGTCCCTTAGTGCCTGCAGGTTTCCGTGTGCCAGCCCTCAAACAAGCTCCCTGGAGCCTCTGCGCTGATGGGGGGAGCCAGGCGCACACCCTCCCAGGCAGTGGAGGACAGAGAAACGAGGTCATTTCAGCAATGCGCCCTCACTGGAGGGTGGGAAGTCCTAAGTGTTTCTAGTTCCTGGCTCTTAGGCAAGGCTGCAGCCCCTAGAGAGAAGTCAGGGCAGAGCCCAAATCTGCCTTCAGCTGCGGGGCCAGGCCTGCGCCTCCTGTCCTCGGACGAAACCCACTGGAGAGAGGGTGCAGCCCCTGGCCTCCCTCCTTCATGTCACCCTGCTTGCTTCCTCCTCTGCCCTGGCTCCCAGATGCTCTCCCTCCCTCCTGCCCTGGACGGGAGCTGCATCAGGGTGGGCTCTGTGCTCACGGCTGCATCCCAGCATCTGAACCGTGCCAGGCACATCCTGGGTGGGCAGTAAATGTCTGTTGGCCCAGGGAAGGGAAGGTGGTGGTAGATGGGGCAGGGCTGTTGTCCACTGTGTGTTGTCTGGGGAAGCGCACAGTGGGCTGGCACTCGGGGCATATTCCTCTGTCCCTGGTGTGCTCCCGCTGGCCAGGAGTGCTGTCCCCTTGTGCTTCTCCTCCAGCCAATCGCTCTCTCTTTTGGTCTTGCTTTCCCAGCTAGACTCTGAGCTCCCAAGGAAGGGGTCCCACTTGTTATTATTTCTTTAAGGACTGATTATGCCAGGAACCGAGCAGGACACTTGAATGAATGAATGAATGAACATGCAGACCCAGCCCTGCCCGTGAGGGGTGCAGTTGGAGGCAGACACTGACGCATATCCATCGGCCGGACCCTGAGAACACTGGGGAAGGTCACCAGACAGCAAATGGAAAGGGCGCAGAGACCGCAAAATACAGCAGGAGACCGATATCAAGTTTTACTAGTTTTTCTCCATTTCGTTTTCAAGTCGGGGCGAGAAGATAGGATTTCAGGAGCCAGACGGCTGGAGGAGAAGGGCGGCCCCAGACGGGCTCCCCTCGCACCTCCCCTCCAGTGTCCTGTGGACGCCCCTGGGCCGGGCATGGCCGCGTGGCCCCATTTCACAGATGCGTGAAGTAAGGCCCGGTGTGTGAGGAGCGGGATGCATTCCCTGTCGCTCGTGTCTGGCAGTTCTGTCTGGCCTGGATTCCGGGGTCCAGATTCACCAAGCATTCACATTTTGTCCTATTTGCTTCTGATTAGTTTTTAAAGAAATGGAATGTGGGTTGTTGGGAATCCACGCCTGTGGAGGCCTCCTCAGTCGGGCTCCTCTCCTTCCCTCCCTCGAGTAACCGTGACTCTGATGCTGGTGGTTCCCTTCTTGTCCTTGTTTAGCCATTTGGCAAGCATTTATTGAACACCTGCTGTGTGCCAGGCACTGTTCTAGGAACTGGGGAGAACCTAATGAATACAACAAAGTCTTCTGCCTTCGTGCAGCTTTTGCTCAGATACCTGTGTGTCCCTATGTATCACACGCCTTATTGCACTGGTCTTTAAACTCTACAGAAGTGGGACAGTCATGCTGCAATTTGCTTTCTCAGTCAATGTTAAGTTTTCAGGATTCCGTCATGCTGATCCGTGAGAGCTGTTTTCTTTCTCTTAACGGCATCGTACAAACGCACCGCGGTTTATCCATGCCTCCATCGTGTCGTGTTTAGGCTGCTTCTGTCGTTTTGCTGTTTCAGTCAGCGCCGCGGTGCAGGGCTTTGTGCGCTTCTCCTGGGCCACATGCGGCTTCTCCGGGCAGGGGTGAGGAGGGGCCGCGCTGGCTTGTGGCGCCGGGCACACTCGGCTTCACTGGACGTCAGCGTGGTCTCCGGAGCACTCTAATGGACGCTGCTGTGTCACAGTGGCCAGCTGGCTGGTAGCAGAGGCGGGGCCTTGAGGGGTGGGAGCAAGGACTAGTCAGTTCAGACGGGTGGGACGGTGCAGGTGTGGAGATGGGGCAGGCTCGGGCCGCCTGGGGTGGGCTGGGCACTCACTGCAGGGCTGGGGTGAGGGCAGGGGTGGGAGTTGGAGAGCTAGGAGAGGTGGGCGGGCTGGTGGGGCCCAGGGAGAAGTGGGGATGCCCTGGCACTCACTGCGGGGTTTTGGGCTTTTGTTCAGGTGGCTCTGCTTATGCTGGGACGCAGCAGGTGGGAAGCAGTGGGAGGGCTGGTCTGGATTCTAAAGCCCTGGGGCAGGGGCGAGAGCCTCATCCAAGGTGGGCTCTGGCCCAGCTGCCGAGTGCCCCTGGGCAAAGCGCTGCCCTCTTTGGCCTCAGTCTCCTTGCTCCCAGGCCAACTTGGGCCAGGAGGTCTCCGTGGTCCCTATTGCCCATTTGCGTTGATGTTCTTGGCAAGTAGCCGTAGCTTCCCGCCCTGGCCCTGCGTGAGGAGGCACTGGCCTGGCGGGTGGCGAGGCTTAAAGCAGGCACCTGGCGCCTGGGTGCTTGCCAGGGGGCTGGGCAGCTGGCGTGTGGAGTGAGGGGCGTGCCAAAGGGGACCCAGGAGGGCCTCAGGGGCCCAGGGGAACCATAGATGCCCCCATGCCCCCTCCCTTCTTATGATCCTGTCCCTGGAGCCCGGGGGCCGCGGACGGTTCCAGGCCCTGCCAGAGTTAGGGAGTGGGCTCCATGCTGCTCTGGTTGAATTTGGTTACGTGACTAGCAGCGTCATTTAACTGGATTCGTACTTTATCCAGTGAAGGGGCCATGGGGGAAAGGAGTAGGGTTTGGAGAGGTGTGCCCTCCCTGGGGGAGAGGGTGTTCCAGGGAGTGTTAGCCACGGTCCCCACCGTCACCACCGTGGTCCCCATGGTGACGGAGGGCTGGCAGGTTTGGTATATGACTTGGGGTCTTTTCAGGAGTGGGAGGTGCTGCCAAAGAAGAGGAGTGACAGAGACCCAGTGCGCTAGGCCCTCCCCTCTCTACCAGAGACGGGCTCCGGACACAGACCCGGTTCACAGTCCCACTCACTGGCTGTGTGACCTCTGACAGGCTCCTTAGCCTCTCTTAGCCTCAGTTTCCTCCTCTATAAATTGGAGCTGTACTGACGATACTGACCTCAGATGAGTGAATCCATGTAAAATTTGCAGAATAACATTCAACACGCATTAGACGCTCCGTCAACGTTCACTGGTATTATTGAGCTCTGCATAACCCCCCCATCTCCCCTCCTGTCCCCCTGCCCTGTGGTTGTTAGAATATCACATCCTGCTCAGACCTGCTCTCATCTCAAGTACCCTGTGGCTCGCTCATGTTCTGGCTGACAGAGCCATGGTCACCTAATTCTTCCTTCACAGCGAAACGGAGCGTGCAACACGTGCCCTGGGGTGTCAGGCGGGCCCAATGGAACCTCTCAGGGGAGCATCGCCCAGAAATACTACTTAATCTAAGAGTTTCTCCCTGATGGAGGACAATTCACTCCATCCCCTGCCTCCCTCCCCTCTGCCCCGTGGGCCCCCTCTTCTTGGAGCCAGGTGGCTCATCCTCACCCCCCATCTAGCCTCCTCTTGTCCATCTGTCTCCCCAGATGCAGGGAGAAACATCGCAATTGGCCCACTTTCTAATGGAAAGGAACCATATGGAGGGTATAGCTGGGAGCTGAGGGCCCGCCCGGCTGCCTTAGTGCACTGTGGGCAGGAGGCTGGGTCCCCTTGGCTCTCTGTGACCCGGGCCTGGAGGGGAGCCTGTCTTGCCCAAGGATCCTCGCTCCTTCTGTCCCTTCCCCATGAGCTCCTGGTAACCTGCTTTTCTCCAGTGCTTGGGACTTCTCTGGGTGTCTTAGGAGAGGCGTGGGGAGCTTGGCCTCTGGGGAAGAGGCAAGAAGTAAGGGAGGTGGGTGCTGGTCAGGGTGGGGGCAGAGGGCCAGGGGGCAGGGATGTGAGAACTTCCTGGGGCGGGGATGTGAAAGTGCATGTGTGTCACGTGGCCCCAGGCCTGACAGGCGCCTGGCACAGGGCAGCCCGCCTTCTAGTGGGCGTACCTTGGTCTCCCCAGAACTCCCCGCCACCTGGTTGCTTACACCTCCTCCTCCTGAGACTCAGCTGCGTGTCACCGCCTTGGGGCACCCTTCCACACCCTGAGCACCTTGCAGCTCAGACACCTCCAGAGGGACATGGGCTCAGGTGCAGAAGCCTCAGGTGGCCCTGGCCTGGGCGGGGAGGCCATTAGGAGGCCTAGGGGTGCCCAGCAAAGGCGGCTGGTTTGAGGCATTGGCTGTGATCCTGCTTGTGGTGGAGCTGGGCTGAGACCCCTGAGTGGGACCCAGAGGAGGGTGGCAGTCTTAATAAACGGGCTGGCTTCATTAAGAATAGTCCCTCATGCTTTTCCATCAACCAAGCCCTGACTCTGCCACCGGGGGCCCTGGAGACTCCACTCTTCCCCAGTGGGGCAGGGAACTGTGTGGCTTTGGGCAAGCCACTTTTCTCTGAGCCTCAGCTTCCTCACCCGTCAAACCTGGTTGCTGCTAGAAACGGTGGTCCACGATGCTTTTGTACCAGATCACTGGGATTTAAATATGTGAAGGACACTTGTCCCCCACCAGCACGGAGAGACCCATCTGAGGCCTGGAACCGGCTGGGTGAAGTTGAACGTGCTCCCAGGGTGTCTGGGTGTGAAGCCGGGCCCGCAAGGTACGGGCTCTGCCTCCCAGATGCGCCTGCAGGCTTGGGGCCAGGCTCTTACAGGGCAGGGAGCTCACGAGGCAGGAGATCTGGCCTCTGTCCCTCGTCCGGGACTCAGCCAGGTAGACCGTGGGCTGGAGAAGGAGACTAAGAGGGCTCCCAAGCCCCCCAACCCCAGGCAGAGCTGCTGCGGCCCCTCCAGCTGAAGCTACACATTAGAATGGCCTTCCCGGCTTTCTGGAGCTCCCTGCTGGGGATCTGATCACAAATAAGATGGGGGGCGGGGGTCAAGGCACCCTGCAGGGCCCGGGCTGTGGTGGGAGCTGGAGAGGGGCCTGCGGGAGCCCAGGAAGGAAGCTGGGAAGACCTGGGTGAACACTGTGGCCAGCTGTGCAGCATCACTGCCCGGGATGTGTGGTCCGAGTCAGCAGCCGTGCATGCTGCTCTCACCAAGGGGCCTGTTGATGAGTGAAGGCCTGGGGACAAGAGCCCCGGGAGGTGTGTGTGGATGTGGGTGTGGGGCCACTAATGGCCCAGGGTGGACAGTTTGCTCTGATCTCAGATTTACTCTTCCAAAAAACCTTATGAGGTGGTTACAATGAAAATAAGCAATGCTTACTAAGCACTTCCTATGTGCCAGATATTACTGTATTTGTGTGCATTAATTCACTTAGCTTTATATCAACCTATGAAGTAGGTAGTATTATTATCTTCACTTTATAGATGATGTATTTGAGGCATAGAGAGGTATCATAACTGCCCTGAGGTCACACAGCAGTAAGAAGCAGAGCCGAGATTTGAACCCAGGCAGTCTAGCTCCTAAACCCAATGCTGTGTTGCCTCTTGCCAGCAGCCTATTTTATATATGGGGAAACTGAGGCACAGAGAACTTAAGTGACATGTTCAGGGTCACCCCGCTAGTGAGTGGTAGAATGAAAATTTGCACTGTGGCTGTTCTGACTGCACAGCCTGTGCCCGCAGATCAGGACGCAGGGGTTAGGAGTCAGGCTGGGGGACCCCAGCCTTGGTCTCCTGCTGTGAGCATGTGTTGGGCGTGAGTGGGGAGCGACTTGGGCTCCCCTGCTGGCTCCAGGCTGACTGGTGCCCTTCCTGCAGGGGGTGTGTGCATCGCCCAGTCGGTGAAGATACCGCGGGAGCCCAAGCCGGGGGAGTTCGACAAGATCATCCGGCGCCTGCTGGAGACCTCGAACGCCAGGGCAGTCATCATCTTCGCCAATGAGGATGACATCAGGTGAGGGCAGGTGACAGTGGGGGGACTGGGGGCCAGGCTTGGGGAGCGCCACTGGTCCTGTTGGAGACCTTCCTGGACAAGCAGACCCCACCCTGGGATCCAGAGAGCTGGGGTCCGGGAGTGAGTGTGCGGGCTGGGAGACCCCTCAGCCTGGGGCACAGGATACTGCTGATGGCACGGCTCCCCACACCCCTCCCTGTTTCCTGCATCCATTCTACCAATCAGGGATGGTAAACAAGTGCTTTAATGGAGGGGCTAAGACCACGCACTTGGGGCCACAGCACGTAGGTTCTAATCCTGCTCTACATCCTGCTAGCTGTGTGACCTCAGGCAAGTTTCTCAACCTCTCTGGGGCTCTTTTCTAGGCTTGAAAAAAAGAGCTAATGATACCTGCCTAATAGTGTTGTTAGAGAATTGAATGCAGAGTAGTGGGGAGAGGCCTGGGCTGGGGCACACAGCCATGGTGGGAAGTATCGTCACCTCCCTGGGCCCCAGTCTTTGAGTGTGAAGAGCGGGGACAAGTGGGCTGTGGGTGCCAGGACCGTAAGTGCAGAAAGCCTGGGCCAGCCACCTCTCCGCACGTCTGCCCTGGGGTCTGAGTCAGAAACTCAGGGGCACTTAAAGATGACCCTTCAGTGCCCCACTGAAACACTGCCTTCCGGCCTGTTCCCTTGCTACCATTGGAGACGGATGTTGGGGCCAAGATGGGCCAGACCTCGAAGTTGCCCAGTCTGAGGGGAGACATCTCCTGCTCTGGGTCCTGCGGGGGAGGCGTGGCCCCTGCATTTGCAGAGGAGCTGAGACAGCAGATGTGGTTACGCTGTCAGAGCCCCCTGTGCCCTCAGGCGGCCTCTGTCCGCTGGCCCAGCCAAGGCTGCCTGTCTGCCCCCACGTGACTCCCTCCCCGTCACTGACCAGCGTCCGCTCTGGGCCCCATTCTCTCCCACACCTTTCCCACTTGGTAAAGACCCCATCCTGGACTCCTGAGTTGCAGCAAAACAGATGTCCCCCCGGAGACGTTGCCCGGTCCCTGCAGGGACAGACGGGGAGGTTCTGGAAGATCAGTAAGGTCTCCAAAGCCAAAAGGGCTGACTCGAACGGGTGTGTCTCAGGCAGAGAAATACCAGGGAGGGGGAGTCCTCAGAGGCCCTGTGACAGCTCTGAGCCCAGCGCAGAGGCTGCTCCCCGCCCCCTCGCAGCTCACAGTCCCCAAAGTTCTGGCTCTGGATGTTCTTGTCTGCAGGTCAGCCAGCCCCGGGGGCGGGAGTGGCTCCTTCTGAGCTCTCTTTCCTCACTTGAGTCACCAGTCCCTGCACTCCTCCCCCCATACCCACCCAAAGCCCAGCACTACCCGCCCCCGCTCCCAGATATGCCCCGACTGCTGGCCTCCTGCTCAGCTGGGATGGACCCTGAGCCGGGAGGGAGGATGAAGGCGCTGGGTCACTGTCCCAGAGAAGAGGCCCCTGGGGGCAGGGGGAAGGGCCTTAGAATGACTCCCCAGGTGCTGGAGGAAGTGTGGTGGGAGGCAGGGGCATTTCTGGAAATCCACATGCATTTTCAGAAGCAAAATAAACCCAGAAGTAAAAATAAACCCAGGTGACTGCGGGTGGAGGGCTGGGAGCCCTGGTCATCTCTGGCTGGCCGGATGCTAGCAGGTATTAATAGGGCTGCGGCGTGGGTGCCGAGAGAAGCCCCACCTGCGATTAGTGTGCCCTGGGAGGCTGCCCTGGAAGGTCGAGAGTCAGGAGATGATGGAGGAGGGAAAGTGCAGGCTCTGGGGGTTGGGAACATGTTTCTCCCTGGCAGCCCCAGGCCGTCCTGCCCTAGCTGGCCACCTCCTGCACAGGCCTCACAGCCACCCCCAAGCCCTTGGGTCTGTGTCCCAGCCCTTACCCATGGGAAGCACCTGGCCAGTTTCTAATATCCTGGCCTCTCACTTGCTGTGTGATCTTGAGCAAGTTGCTTGCCTCCTCTGTGCTCCAGTCTCACCCCGTGGAAGGAGCTGGTTTGGGGGAATTCTGCCCAGTCCTCCCTGGTTTTCTCCTCCTAGAAGATGCTTTGAGGGACCATTTAGTTCATATATCCATTAAGCATTGACTGAGCGCCTCCTGCGTGCTTGGCCCTGTGGTGGGCTCCAGGGTCCCTGACTTGATAAGACCACCGTCACAGTGGGACAGGGGAGCGGGATGAGCACTTGGCTGCCCCCGCACTTCCATCCATCCAGGCAGGGTGTGGGGAGCGGCTCTGCAAAGGACCTGGGCTTCTGGCACAGAAGGAGGTGGGGTGGCAAGGGCACTGCTGGCAGGGGAGCGAGTGCAGAGGGGCGAGGGGGTGTGTGCACATGTGACAGTGGATGTAAATGTGCGAAGGGGCTGAGGGATGTGGCTGTGGGCTTAGGGCCGGGCGGCATGAACTCGAGAGGATGGCGGGGACAGATGTAGCTCCAGGGGCCTGAGTCAGACCTGGGGCAGGTGCAGACCGAGGGACACAGGCGTGGTCTTTGCAGGGATAGATGTAGCCCTAGGGGACAGGAATGGCTCTGGGGGAGCACACTGGGCCTGTAGGCAGGTGTGGGCCTAGGGGCTAAGGGTACACGTGTGGGTGAGGGGAAGCCACAGGCTGATGGGCATGTGTGGGCCGGGAGTGGGGGGATCTTGAGCCTGGGGTTCAGGCAGGGGTGCTGGGGCAGCTGTGGGCCCTCGGCTCATGTGGGCCAGGGGTGGGGGATCCAGACACAGCCTAAGCTACAGGCATGGGCTGTGAGGAGGGCAGGTGTGGACCTGGTCTGGGTCAGCCAAGGGCCCCCGAGCACGTGTGGCCAGGGTGGGGGCAGTGGCAGGGCAGACACGGCTGGGCTGGGCTGGTGTGTGTTCCCACAGGCGCGTGCTAGAGGCGGCACGGAAGGCCAACCAGACAGGCCACTTCTTCTGGATGGGCTCGGACAGCTGGGGCTCCAAGATCGCACCTGTGCTGCACCTGGAGGAGGTGGCCGAGGGCGCTGTCACTATCCTCCCCAAGAGGATGTCCGTGAGAGGTAGACCAGCAGGCCTGGACGGCACCCACCAATCACGCCCACCTCCACCATCAGCGTCATCCCTGACTGGTCCTACTTATTTCAGACCCCTTCCTCTCCCGCTGTCGTCTTCCCACATCCTGCCTCTCCTCCTTCTTGGCCCACAGCCTCTTTGAGCTCAGGTGTTGGCCTGGGAGGCCTTTCTGGCCACACTCGATCCAGCCGGTTTCAAATCCAGATTCAGGACCCCCCTTTCTCCTTTCTCTGATACTTTGGGTGTGGGAGACGTGTGGCATGTACAGGAGGCTCGTTTATCAAGGACTGTCCTTCATCCCTCCCATCCCCTCTCCCATCTGGGACAGAGGAGGCAGGCCCTCCCCTGCTTGGAGCCAGTCTTCATCAGATGGGGGCCGGGAGCTGCAAGAAGAAGGGGCTGCGCCAGAGCGCGGGGGCCTGCCTGCAGAGCCTGCCTGCATCAGGCAGGCCCTGGATGGGGTCGGGGATGGGCCTGACCTGCTCGGCGTCCTTTCCTCTTGGGGCAGAACCCACAGTCACCCTGGGGAGGAAGAGTCTGGTCTGGCCGGACCCTCACTGTGCATGAGGCATGAAGCTCCCATTAATGGCCCCATGTGGCAGGACCTCCCTGACCTCACGGTGGGGGAGGCGGGCTCCCAGCCTTCACCCCTGCCTCGCTCCGTTCAATAGGGTCCAGCACTGATGCAGCTGGGAAGGCCTGCAGACACTTGCCTCCACGGAACTTTCCAAGAGCCTGAGCCCTGAGCAGGAGAGGGACTTGCTCAAGGTCACACAGCAGTGTCCTCTGTTCACCCCGAGGGAGCACAGGCAGCAGAAGTTTCCACGTCATCCCTCTCGGCCTCACCCCATGATAAACACAAAGTAACAGTAACTAGGCTATTGGTCCCTAGAGATGCCAGGCCCCTTACCGATGGCCCATTTAGTCTTCCCAGCAGCCACATGTAGCAGACGAATACATTAAGGCTTAGAGAGATTAAGTGACATATAGCAGCTATTAAGTGGCAGAGCTGGGATTTGAACCCAGGGTTTGCCTGACAAGTCCCTCTCTTTCTGGGACGTGAGAGAAGCCGTTAGAGCAGTGGTTCTCCTCTGGGGGTGGTTTTGACGCCCCAGGGACATTTGGCATTGTCTGGAGGCATTTTTGCTTGTTACAACTTGGGAGGGATGCTACTGGCGTCATGTGGGTTGAGGCCAAGGATGTTGATGGACATCCTGCAATGCACAGGACAATGTGTTCATAGTGCCAGAGATGAGAGACCCCATTCTAAGCCGAGTGGCTCCCCCCAATGCCAGCAGTTCTCGTACAGCTCTGACAGTCATTCAGTCCTCACCTGGACCCTGCCGGAGGCGGCAACCTGACCACTTGGTGTGGGCCCCTTTGAACTTGCATGCCTTCTGGCCCGTCCCAAGCAGCTCAGTCAACTGTGCACATTACACAGAACGGTCATTGTTGCAGAAGGGGCACTGGGAGGAGGCGGAAGGCAGTATTCGCCTGCCAACCTGCCCACCCCGGGATGGGGTTTTCTGGGCTTAGAGTAGAGTTGATGAGTCCTGTGGAGCATAGGGAGGAGGAGGCTGCATCTGTCAATGATGGGGAAGTTCTGGACTTCAAGGGAGAAGATCCAGGTCCTGGTCTTGCTGTGTGACCTAGATCGTCCCCTACCCTCTCTGGTCCAGTTTCCTCTTCAGAACCAGAGAGCTCAGGTGCTTCCAGCTTTGGGCATCCTTCGCCGGGTCTCTGCTCTAAGCTCAGGAATCAACCCCCCACCCCGACCCCGCTCCTTCTCTAAGCAGCCCGATGTTAGCATTTTGGCGGTTAAAAGGTGGCGGAAGCATCTTCACCCTGTACTTCTCTTCCACAAAGGCAGCAGTTGTAAGATTACACATGCTCCCCCTGGGACTTGAGACAGCTCTTTTCATTTTGAATGAAAAGAAATGCTCCACATTTTGTTTTTTCCGACTGGGCCCTGGATCAGAGGATGTGCACTTCCCTCCCTGCCTCCGCCTGGGCCATCTCTAAGCCTGGGGGAAGCGGGGAGGGCTGGGGCGGGTGGGGAAGGGGGGCGTGAGGCCCTGACGTGCTGGTTCCCTGCCAGGCTTCGACCGCTACTTCTCCAGCCGCACGCTGGACAACAACCGGCGCAACATCTGGTTTGCCGAATTCTGGGAGGACAACTTCCATTGCAAGCTGAGCCGCCACGCGCTCAAGAAGGGCAGCCACGTCAAGAAGTGCACCAGTGAGCACGCGTGCGGGCGGACCGGCCTTCGGGGGCGGGGCCGGGGCTGAGGGGAGAGGGTTGGGAGCCCGAGCAAGGAGCAAGGGGGTCTGCAGTCCACGCTGCAGCGGCTGGAGTCTCCTCGGCCCAGGCAGCGGGGAGATGGGGCTGCGCCTGGGGGCGGAGTTGGGGGCCGAGGGGCGGAGCCTGAGGGGGCGGGTCCTGAACAGGCGGGGCCAGGGCAGATTCGGTCTGACACCAAGAGGTCTTGGGGGTGACAGGGCTTAAGCTGGCAGAAGCCACTGTGCTCTCTCGGAGAAGCCATCGGTGACGCTTCCGAGTGGGGGACGGGGCTCCTGGGTCTCCGCAGAGGCGCCGTCTGGCCTATGGCCCCCGTGGGGTTCATCTGGACGTCCTTAGGTCGAGCCCAGAGAACTGACCTAACCCCAGCTGGCCGGTGAGTCCCGATGCTCACCTGTCTGAACACTTTACAGAAACCATCTCTAACCCCTCGGGGTTCTCTTAGTCACTCAACAGACACCAGTTTGACTCCCGGGATGCACCTGGTTCTCTTCTCAGCACGGTGGATATAGCAGTGAACAACAGAGCCAGAAATCTCTTGGAGTTTTTATCCTAATGAAGAAACAGACAATCAACAAGATAAATAAGTAAATATAGAATATGTCAGAAGGAAAACGTGCGGTAGAAACACATAACACAGAGAAGAAAGAGGATGGGCCCCCTGCAACGTGGCATTTGAACAGAGCCCTGAGAAGGACAGGGAATGAGCCGTGGAAGGGCGGGCGATGGGTCCACTTTACAGAGCCGAACGCAGAGGCTCAGAGAACCTCAGTAAAGGGAGCTGAGTTCCCACAGAGGGGAGGTGGTAGACAGGATCTGAACCCAGGCCTGATCTAGGCCCGCGGCCCCCTGGGGTAGCCATCTGGGTGCAGCCATATGTGGATACGTTCTGATGTGGGTCCTTGTGTGCTCTTGGTCTGGGCAGCTCTGCAGCAAGACCCGGCCTCAGTGACATGGGGGAGCTCTGGTGTCCCTTAGCCTGGGAGGTGCTTTGCAAGGATGATGAACTCCCCCTTATATCCTCCTGGACCGACTGGTGCAGGTGGGCAGGGGCCGGATGAGCAAGGGGCCACTGAACTAGCCGCAGGGACATGCTGTGTGCAATCCTTGCCAGAGAGGTGGTCCACTGGGACCAGGGGGAGGGAGCATGATGAGGTGGGCGTTAGGTGGGGAGCATGCTGCCCTCTGGTGGTCAGGGGCCACTGGGAATCATGGCCACTTAGGACTGTGGTGTCCCTTGGGGGCCCAGGCAAGTGCACATGTGGGTGTCGGTGGCGGTGTGTGACTGTATGTGCATGAGTTGGTATGTCTAAGGGAGAAGGGGTTTGTCTGTGTGTGTGTGTCTGTGTTTGTCTATGTAGGAGCTTGCGTTCCTGGGTTAGCTAATAACCCATAAATGCCGCTGTTTATTATGCATCTGTTGTGCTCCAGACACTTTAAAGACATCATCTCATTTCACCTTCATAACAACTCTAGGGACTTTTGTGATCGCCGTATTATAGAGGAGGACGTGCAGAGGCAGCAAGGCCAAGCAACTTGCCCAAGGCTGCACAGCGAATGCCTCCCTCAGGCAGAAATGAGAACGGAGGTGTGAGAAGTGTGGGAGGCTGAACCTTGTGGGGAGGGTGACTCTGCTCCCTGCTCACTCCTCTTCTCCCGGTGTAATTATTGAGAGCATCCCCTTTAATTCTCAAAAGTGCCCAAGTGGGGATGGAAAATTGTATGTTCACCCTGATTCTAGGCCACCAGACGTGGCTTGGGGATGGGGATGGGTGAGACTGGAAGTGGGGGAAAGATGGATAGCAGGGGCCTCTGGGCCCGTGTCTAGCCCACCAAGGGTGAGAGGCTTTCTGGCATCACCTCTTGGTCTGGGAGGGGTGGGAGAGGAGAAGGCCTTGCTCAGTGCACATGGGTGCTGTCCAGACTCCCAGTGCTGGGGCTTTGCAAAGGCCTCCCTGGCGGGTGCACAGGGCCAAGGGCCACCTCTCGAGCAGCCCTGAGGGCGAGGGCGGAGTGTGGGCCGACTGTCAGAGCAGGTGGAGGAGGGGGATCAGAGCAGGACTCAGAGGAGCTCAGGGCTTCCCTGTGAGCCTGAGACAAGCTCTGCACCCTCCCTGGGCCTTCGCTCTCTCATCTGAGACCTGGGTTTGCAGGTGAGCCAGCCCAAGGGGTCTCGGGACGAGTGAGACAGCATTGACAGAGGCACGTGGTGAACTATAAGATGGTGGCTCTGCAGCCTGGCTGTGCCTTACAATCACCTGCGGCTGCTCCACCCCCACCCCCACAAAACAGACCCTCAGGGGTGGGGCCTGGGCCCTGGATGTTTTGAAGGCTCCCTAGGTGGTCTCTTGTGTATTTAGAGCTGGGGACCTTGGGCCGGAGCAGTGGTTCCCAAGCCTCGTTCACACTGAATTACCTGGGGAGCTTTGAAAACTGCTGATGCCTGACTCCCACCCCCAGACATTCTGATTGAATTGGTACTGGATGCAACCTGGGCATCAGGATTTTAAAGAGCGCCCCAGGTGGTCCTACTGTGCAGCAAAGTGTGGGAACCACAGGCTGAGAGGGAGAGGCGGGTAATGGGAGGGAGGACGGCATGCACCCCAGGAAGGACGGAGGGTGTGAGCAGAGGAGCAGAGCTGGCATGAGCGTGGGGAGCGTGTGCGGGGGGAGGCATGGAGGACGGCACCTTGCAGCTAACCTGGATCCTTCTTGCTGTGTCTGAAGCCCCAGCAGAGGCTGGTAAGAGTCTTGAGTGGCCCCAAGTCAGTGTGGGGAGCTGGGGAGCCCATCTGTCGTCTGTCTCTGGGTGAGGGGAGGGCAGGGGCCTGCTGGGAATGTCTGTGGGACCTGAGGCCCACCCCTGGGGAGGGGAGGGCGGGGGCTGCTGGGAGTGTCTGTGGAACCTGAGACCCACCCTGGAGGAGAGAGAGGCAGCTCTGGCTTCCCCATGGTCCTTCCCAGGTTTGAGCTGAGCTGGTCCCTTAGGCTGGGAGGTCTGGGGTGACCCCCACGGAGTGCTGGCTCTGGACTGGGCACCTGGGAGGGAGGGATGGGGGAAGGACTCACCCCTGGGTCTGGGTCTGACTCTGCCTCCTCCCTGCTGTGTGACCTTGGACAAGTCATTTAACCTCTCTGAGTCTCAGAAACTTGTCTGTAGAACAGAGAAGCCATCCTCCCTCTCAATGGATTGTTGTGAGGATCAGAGATAAAGTGTATGAAGAGGCTGGCTGAAAAATGATGCCTGTGTTGGATGCTGATAAAATGGTGTTGTCTCCGATATACAGGGGGGTGGGAGAGATGGGATTTACAGGCAATTAGGTAATTATCAGTCCAAGTGTGTTGGTACTGATTCCATCTGTCAGCTGTAGGATCCCGGATGAGGGGGTCACCATCCCAAGGGTGGATAGAACATGGGTGCTGCACCCATTTTACAGAAGGGGACACTGAGGCAACTGGAGAACATCACGGCACTAGAGATGTGGCAGAGCTGGACTCACACCCCGGCAGCCTGGCTCTAGAGCTGGGGCCCCGCCTGCCCCTCCCACTCCTTCCCTCCCACGCCTCGGGCCGCCCTTTCTCTTGCCTTTGCCTGGCTCTGTATTCTCCCCGACTCTGTCCCAGAGCCTGGCTTCCCACTCGCCTCTCCCAGGTGCCTGCCCCGTCAACACCGGTGGCCTTGGATTGGCCCACTCTGGTCCCTTGATGCCAACAGACTTGATGGTCGGCCTCTGCCTGTTTCAGCGCCAGGCCCCGCCTGCCCAAGGTCTCACAGTGAGAAACTGCCACTCCTCCGTGCGCCGGTCCTTTGCTTTGCAAATCCATCCCTTCCACCCCAGGTCAACGGTGGGCCGGGTGACCTTCTGAGAGCGTGGAAAGGACCTGCTCATCCTGGGGCCTTACCCTCGGGAAGATTCCATCCGTCCTTCAAGGCTGTCTTTGAGACAGTTTGAGGGCAAGTACTTTATTTGGGAGGGATCCCAGGAAACCCTGGTAGGGAGAGAAGGCAGCCATAAAGGGTGTGAAACCAAGCAGGTGACCACTGTGACTCCCTGGAGCTCTGCTCGCCCTTGGGCTCTGGAGACAGAGAGGAGCACACCTTTCCGTCATCCCTCTGGAGGCGTGAGGGAGCTGGGGTATGTATACACCAACACCCGTCGATCACTGTGGCTGCTCCTGCAGGGCATTCACTCCTCAGCACCTCCAGCCTGCCAAGTGGCTGGGCAAAGAGGGCTTCTGTGCCTAGAGAGAGTCTCAGAAGAGTGGCAGGTGCTGGCGGTTGGAGATTGGGCTGGTGGGTCTCCAAGTGGTAAGGGTGGGGGGTACGGTGGGCCCCCCTCGCTTCTCAGACATACAGCTATGAGACTGCTGCAGACTTGGGTGTGAGTCCTGGTGCTGCCGCTTCCCAGCTGCTGCATGACCTCGGGCAGGTCACTTCACCTCTTGAGGCCTCAGTTTCCTCATCTGCAAAAGGGGAATCATGTCACCCACTCCCGTCCCCCTGGAGCCGGGTCCCCAGCACAGTGCCTCCCTCACGGCCTCCTGGAGAAGGGATGGAGGGGATTGCAGGAAGCACGTGCGGGTGGCCCAGGCTCGCCCCCCACCTGAGCGATCCAGGGGTCACTGAGCGGGGCGTCTCTGCAGCTGTCAAGGCCTGAGAGAGGGCAGCTCCCGCCTCCCTCCTCGCCTCCTGGTCCCCTCCCTGGGAGCCTGCAGAGCAGGGTGTGGGAATTAAAGCCGTAAACAAGGCAGATGTAGCATCCGTCTTTTTGACAGCACTGCCAGCCAGGTGATGGCTGAGCAGAGGAAGGCCCGGTTTATGAGCAGATAGGAGAAATTTACTGCCTGCCGCTCCCGGGGGCCGAGAGCTCTGAGAGGGAGGGCAGCTGCGTGGTGGCTGGGGACGTGTGGGAAGACGCCGATCGCCCAGCCTCTGCTGAGAGCAACAACGATAATAGTAACAGCTAATATTTATATAGTATTTGCTACTTGTCAATTTAGAACTCGTCTGTTCTAGCGTTTTGCGTTTAAATCTTCATAGCAGGCCATTTTACAGATGAGGAGACTGAAGCACAGAGAGGTTAAAGACTTGCCCAAGGTCACAAAGTAATAAGTAGCAGAGCTGAGATTTGAACCCAGGCCATCTGGCTCCAGCGATGTCCCCCCTTGGGCCGGTGCAGATACCCTAGCCCTAGGGCCCTCCTGGCTATTCCAGCCTGGCTTTGACGGATCTTCCCGCCTCCACAGTCCCACGGGAACCTGAGGAAGCCCCCTTCCTGGGGGAAGGAAGGAGGACCAACGTTTGGAAGTACCCACTGTGCGCCAGGCCGTGCTGCCTGTTAGAGGAGGTCGCATTTGCTCAGCCGTCAGCTGGTGGTGGCCAGAGGGGTCCTGGGCCTGCCCCTCAGTGCTGCCGCTCACTCGTTCAATTGCATTTACTAAGAGACTGACTGTGTGCCCAGCCCCGTGCTGGGCTCTATGAAGGAGACAGACCTGCCCCGGGGAGCTTTCCCTGCAGGTGGGAGACAATCTGGCCTTGCGACCACGTGGTGTATGAGGGTGTGGGCCCAGTAGTCCTCAGAGAGGGCAGATCCGGGAGGCCTCTTGGAGGGACATTGAGAGTGCTGGAAACTAGGGAGCTTGCACTTGTAAGTCGGGAAGTCAGAAGTTGTCGCTGGGAAGGTGATGCTTGAGCAGAGACTTACAGGCAATGAGAGAGAGAGAGGCATGTGGAGACCTGAGAAAGAGCATGCTAGGCAGAGGGCACAGCATGTGCAAAGGCCCTGAGGTAGGCTCATACCCGGCGGATCTGAGAAGCAGTGAGGAGGCCCCTGTGGCTGACGCAGAGACAGCAACAGGTAGGAGATGAGGTCAGAGAGGCGGGGCGGGGGTGGCACAGATCATGTGGGCCTCCTAGGCAACTTGTAAGGATTTGATCTTTTCTGCAGAATGAGAGAAAGCCATTGCAGAGTTTGAAAGATGACTGACGTGATCTAATTTATGTTCTAAAGGCTTGCTCTGGCTGCTGCCTGGAGGATATGGGGGCGAGGGCAGAGGGAGACCAGATGGGAGGCGAGTGCTGGAGGCTAGGTGGGAGGCGATGGGAGCCGGGAGCAGGGTGGTGGCAGTGGAGGTGGCAAGAAGGGGTCAGATTCTTTATAAGTTTTGCCATGTGGTGCAGAGTTTGCTGCAGGATTTGAGGTGAGAGAACGATGACAGAAAATCAAGGATGACTCCGGGGTTCCTGGCCACACCCTGAGGTGGGGGTGGGAGGGTCAGGCTGGGGCGGAAAGTCAGGAGTTCTGTTTAGGGTGTGGGGGGGGTGAGATGCCTGTCGCAGGTCCAGAAGTATAAGGTGTGGGAGCTGGCGTGAGGGGAGAGGCCCGGCTGGCCTTGTAATTTGGGGAGTTGTCAGCATACGGATGGGACGGGCTGTGGGCAGCAAGGGGGTGAGTATAATCAGAGGTCCAAGGACTGAGCCAGGGCCACTGCATGTCCAGGGGTCGGGGAGGAGCTGAGAAGCAGCAGCAGGGAGGCAGCGGGAGGCAGGGGGAACTGGAGCATGGCGTCCAGAATGGAGAGAGTGTGGGGAGGAGGAGTGACCGAAATGTCCCATGCTGTGTAGGGGCCAAGTGTGACGAGGACTGAAGTTTCCTTGGAGAGGCGGGTGTGAAACCCAGAGTGGAGCTGAGCAGGAGAGAAACTGATGACAGTGAGTCGGAACAACTCTTTGGAGAAGTTTCATTGTACGCAGAGAAAGAGGAACGCTAGCTGGAGGAGAAGTGGGGTCAAGACCCTCCACTTGTTTGTTTAAACGGGAGAAATTAGAGTGTATTTCTGTGTTCATGGGAAAGGTCAGGTAGAGGGAAAACTAGATGCTGCGGGAAGCGGAAGCTTGGCTAAGGGACGAGGGAGAGGGCACGTCCACGGCTGATTGTGATTCAGGTCCCCAGAGCTGTGTCCCCTTCCCGCCCCGGGCCCCACCCCGCCTGGGAGAGCCGAGCGCAGGCTCCCGGGGCCGAGGGACAGGGAACAGCCGTCCTGGGAGCTGCCTGTGCAGGTGCTGAGCGTGGCCTCTGCCGCGGGTATTACTCGTCTCTGCTGGTCCAGGGTGCCAACCTCATTTCACAGACGAGGGCATGGGAGCTCAGAGATGCCAAACAACTCACCAGACCCGCAGGAGGCTGAATGGGGGTTTCAAGCTGCCCCCATCCGGTCCCGACACATGTGTCCCGTTTCTCAAACTGGGGTCTGTGGGTGTCGGGGGACCCATTCTTGAGGTCAGACTCTGAGGGACCCAGGAGCTCTATGATGATTCTCAAACTTTGCCTTTCCGTTTGGTGACCGGCCAGAAGTGGTCTTTACTGATGCAAAGACACAGCTCTGCAGCTGTGATGATTTGCAATTGGAAGTCACCGTCATGGCCAGGCCTCAGCTGCCCGTGGCAGTATGTGCACCCTGGGGTCACGTTCTTGGGGGTCTGGCATGATTGATTTCCTTCAAAAGTGGCCTGTGGCTGGCTCAAGGTTGAGGAGCCCTGGGCGGTACCACCTGGGAGCTCTTGGGGCAGGAAAAAGAACACTTGGGGGAGTCAGGAGCCCACCCCCGCTGGGCGGGTCCCTCCACCCAGCCCCTCGCACCTTGGCTTCCTCCTCCTGAAATAGTGACCCCATCTACCCAACCAGCAATCCCGCAAGACACCTGGGCTGGCTCAGGGTTCCCTGGGACAGGGGTTGGCGGAGAGCTGAGGCTGAGTTTGGGGGAACAGACCTGGGGAAGGGGGGCCAGGCTGAGTTGTTTGCAGATACCCCAGACTGGAAAGCAGGTGGCTCGATGGAGGTTTATGCTTCAGGGGAGGGGCCAGTGCTGTGGGTCTGAGGAACAAGAGTGTGACTCCAGACGAGGGAGAGCCTGCCGTGTGACTGCTGGGAAGGCCGGGCAGGGCCGGGGGTGGTGGAGCCTGGCCTCGGCATCAGGATTTGGGGACCCTCAGAAAGCCCTTTGTGTCTCAGTGGGGTGATGGGGACAATGACTCGACCACAGGCGAAGTCAGGGAAGAAGGGGAGTGGGGAGCACAGCGTGGTGGCTTTCCCCCCATCTGTGTGTGGGCAGCCAGCTGACCTGGCCCTTGTCTCCATGGGGTAGGTACTCCGCGCTCCTCTCATGGCGAGGAGGGAGCCAGCGCATGCCAGGCTGCAGACAGGACGGAGGGAGGCCCCTGGGGTGGGGAGTTATCCAGTGGAGGAGTGTCAGGGAGCGGCAGAAAACAGGCTTATAGAGCGCATCCACGTACGGGGCTCGCTGCTGCGTGTTTTATGTCTGCGCCTCCTTGAATCCTCCCAGTGGCCCCTCAAGGTAAGTAAGATCTCCTGAATTTACACCGGAGGAAACCGACGCTAGGAGACGCAGTTACTTGACTGAGTTGTATAGCTGGTCCATGGCAGAGCCAGGCGTCAGGGCCGGCTGTGTTTGCTCCGGCCACCACACCAGGCAGCTCTCTCTGGGGGGACCCTAGGACCTTTTGTCTTGCTTCCTGGAAGTTTGCCCAAGGAAGGAGGACTGGCGTGTGAGTAAATGCAAGTTTCGGTACGTGTGGGTGTGTGTGTAGGCACACAGACCTATGCTGGGTTACACGTGCGGCCCTGCACCTGTGGATGCCGACAGTGCCCGTGCCCTGGGTCCCCTCAGCACTCACCATCCCTGCCTTTGCCAATGGAGTTAACGCCCCTGGGAGCAGCCCTCAGCCTGAGACTGGCGGGGGCTGGGGTATGTGTCCCCTCAGGCGGGCTGACCCTGAGGTGTGCCCTCCACAGTCTGCTGGAGGTCCCCAGGGGGTAAAGGAGCCCCCCGCCCAGGGTTGCTGCCTTCCCTTCCCCGTCCCACTCCCCATGCCCCACAAGGGCGTCCAGGCATCGCCTCCCAAATAAAAGCCTTGCACGCAAATCCTTGTCAGGACCTGCCTGTGCAGCTTCTCAGCCGCACCGTGGGTGAATCCAAGTGACCACGTGCTTGTGTGAGTGTCATGCTGATTGGTGTAGCTGTGTATACGTTGTGCGTTTATATGTTTGAACATGGAGAGGTGAATGGACACGCATTTAAATGCATGCAGCTTTGTGTGTTTCTCCCTATGTGTGTAGGTGTGAAAATATGTGAGTGTGTATGTGGTTGATTTTGGATGCTTTTGTGTGAGGGGGCCGCCTTGAGAGAGAGAGAGAGAGCGAGAGTGTGTGTGTGCATGTGTGTGTACACACACATGAGCGAGGTAGAACCCAGGAGGATCTTGGCTGGGTGGGGCCAGTTGTGGAGAGGTGAGGAAGGGAGACAAGGAGGAACTCTGATTATTTCAACCTTGAAAACTCATTTCAATTACAATTTACAACCTGCAGACAAAGGCTGCAGTCGCCGTAGTAACCACAGCTGCGGGGGTTTTGAGGAGGAAATCCCCTCCCGGATGGCTGTCACCCGTGGCAGAGCCAAGCGCCTCTCTGGCTCACTGTGCCCCGGGACACAATTAGGACATCTTCACACTGTTGCTGCTGTCATTGCTGCCATGTAGCTGGAATTTATCTCTTCCAGTAGCTCTCAGAAATGGGTGTCTTGCTTCCTCCCAGAACTGTGGTGCCCCTGCCCGGGCCTGGGGGGCTGACCAGCCCACGAGAGGGTGTTTTCTGACCCCCCCTTCTGTCCACGGCCACCTCCCTCCTCTGGCCCCGCAGACAGGGGTCCTTCACTCCTGGCTAGGGGCAGGGCCTGGGCGAAAGAGAGGAGGGAAGGCGGCAAGTCAGGGGCTGGACGGAGGGAGAAGCAGCGGAGGGACAGCTCAGGGTAGTGAAAACTCTTTTGGAGCTGGAGAGACCCAGGTTCAACTCCCAGCTCTGCCTCTTCCCAGCCAGGCCAGTCCCCAGGTGTGTATGAACACCTGATGGGAGCCAGGATGCTCGCGAGATGCTGGGGACGTCACTTGACCACCTGCAAACCTCATTATCTCCTCTGTGAGGGGTGCCAGTCCAGCCTACCGCCCAGAGCCTCAGGGAAGAGAAACTGCCAGGCAGGCAAAGGCCCCGCTGCGGGGTTGTCTGCCGAGGAGTGGGGCGTGTGCAGGGAGCCACACTGGTTAGGGGCACAGCTTCAGACACTCAGGACAGAGTGTCTGTCCTTGTTTACCCTTTATTTGTTGTCCCCCCCGCCCCCCAATGTGAGCACACTCAGGTTCTGTCATTGTGGCTTCCTTCGGAGCTCGAGGAAAAGCCCTGCAGGTTTGAGGGGTGTGTGTGCGCGTGTGCACATGTGTGTGTGGAGAAGGCACACTCAAGGCCTGGCACTCCCTTGTAAATAAAGGTTCTTTGCAGGTCACCTCACTGTACCTGTTTTCTCCTCTCAATTGAGGCTGGACTTGAGACAAAAGTCAAGGACAGGAAAGTGTGTTGAGAAGTCTCTAGAAGTCCCTGGCTGGCACCGTGACAACTGTGGGGTGGAGATTCTGGAGAGTCAGCACTTAAGGGCCGCTGACAGCCCATGGCACCCCAGAGCCCTCCCCATGGCTGCTCCCCAGGCAGAGGCAGGCTTCCCTGGTGAGGGCTCTCCTGTGGGGTCATCCGCACTCCAGCGTCGGTGCAGGCGGTCCTGTGACCCCAGTAAGAGCACTTGGTCCTGGACCGAGTGGTCTGGGAACGGAGGCTACAGCTGCACCGCTGAGGAGGGACCCCGGGGGAGGTAGGGAGGGGAGAGGCTGAGGGCCGGCTCAGTCGGGAGGCACAGCCGGGTTCTTTGGGCCTGTGTGTCCTTGGTCTTGGGGGAAGCTGCCTCGTCTCTGCCGTGGCCGCGGCCTCCCACTCCGTCCTGGTTAATAATTCAGCTTCTCTTATTGATAGGAAGCGACCGTGTGATGGGCGCTGCAGGGGAGCGGAGTGGCCTTTTAGGTTCTTCAGGCTGCAGAGGGCAGGACCAGGGCCTGGGGGAGGCAGGGTGGGGTCCAGGGCTGGGGCTTTCCAGACGACCCTGTCCCAGCCATCTCTGTTGCCCTTTGGGGACAGCATTGTCCCTTGCGCTTCTCTCCTGGTTCTCAGAACCTTGTCATCAGAAGCCTCGGACAAGAGGGCAGGCTGGCGAAACAGGAGAATTTGCTTTTTCTGTTCCTTCCCGAGATGCTGTGCCTGGGCCTGTTAGCAAGTCTCTGCCGGCCCAGGGGCTCGGCGGCAGACCGGGCCCCAACTCTTCGGACCCTCTGTGTTTAACAAACTTCCGCAGCGCTTGGCCGGCAGCGGGCCTCGAGGACCTGCTGTGAATATGAACCCGTCAATCCTCACAGGGACCCTAGCCTGACCCTGTGAGGTCAGTGCCATCATTGTCCTCATTTTGCAGAGGAGGAAGCTGAAGCTGGAGAGACGGAGTGAGAGGTCCAAGGTCACGGCTAGAGCAGTTGGTGGAGCTCTTGTAAAACCAGTGCGGTGAGAGCGGGCAGAGGGCCTTAGCTGACCGCCGAGACAGCCAGCGAGGCAGCCTCGAAGCCCACCCGGCCTCCAGCCCCGAGGCCACACCGTGGAAGTGGTGGGCTCTGTCTCGACCCGACAGTGCCACCAGAGCCAAATGGACGTCTGCTCCCAAACTGCTCAAGCTGAGTACTGGTGACCTTTGATCTCTGACCCTGAGGTTGAGGTAACTGGAGCCAGCTTCTGACTTTGGTCACAGAGTCTTGGTGGCCAAGGCAGGGATATGAGACGTGCCACCGGCTCTGTGGGATCCCTGGGCAGGTGGGGCCCACTGATCATCCAGTGGCTAAACATTCAGGAGCCTGGGGTGAGCTGCGGACCCCTGGGGTCTCGGCCTGGACCCTACACAATAGACATGGGAGGCTCAGGCCTGTGGCCCCGGGGCTGGCACAGGTGAGCCACTCACCCTGCTGTCCACTGGGGAGTGACCTCTGCAAGTTGTGGCACTGGCCCACGGCAGGGAGCCATGTGAGGGGCGGGGGTTGTTATGAGGGCTAATTTCCTTGTCCTGGCCTTGAGGGAGGAGGCTGCAGGTCAAGCTGTGTGCAGGGGCTGCAGCCTCGGGAGGGGAAGCCGGGTTCTGCCCAT
The DNA here is from genome assembly GCF_021613505.1 of Equus quagga. Classification (NCBI taxonomy): domain Eukaryota; kingdom Metazoa; phylum Chordata; class Mammalia; order Perissodactyla; family Equidae; genus Equus; species Equus quagga. The sequence continues at coordinate 29,767,145 of NC_060281.1, forward strand.
CCTCTCCCTTGCCATCCTCCTGCCCCTGTCCCCTCCTCTCCTCCGCTCCCCACTTTCTTGCCCCCTCCCCCACTCTGGCTCATCCCATCCCTCTGGTGTAGTGTGGTGCACAGGCTTGGAGCCGGAGTACCTGGGTTCAGATCCCTTTCTGCATGGTCCTGGAACTCCAGTGAGCTTTTCTGTGCCTCAGTTTCTTCATCTCTATAGTGGGGATAATTCCTCACCTCAGAGCATCGTTGTGAGAATTCAGTGAGTTAATAACATATAAAGAGCTTGGAACCACAGCTGGCACGGAGTAGGCACTCAGTAGAAGTTAGCAGCCCTTATTCTTCGTGATCACTGTCACCCAGGGCCCAGGCCAGGAAGCTCCTCCTCCTCCAGAAAGCCTTCCTGGCTTGCTCCAGCCCAGGGACCTCTGTCACCCCCCTCAGAAATCCCCCATTCTGACCACTTGGCACAATAATAATGTGGCTTAGTCCCCTTGTCTGTGCCAAGTGTTTCCTGTTCCTCATTTTGTTTGAGCCTCACAGCCCCTCTGTGAGGCAGGATCATGATCCCCTTTATACTGAGGGGCCATGGGGGCCTCAGGCAGCCAAGGGGCTTGCACAGGCCCCATGGCAGAGGGGTTGGGTGTGCCTGGAACCCAGGGGGTGAGGATGGGAGGCCAGAGCCCCGAGGCCACCGCGCCCTGGGGAGCTACTGCAGTTTGTGGTGAGAAGTGAGTGGAGGTGGGTTCCCCATTTTGCAAAGCTCAGTCACCCTGGCTAATGGGGGGGGGGGGGTCAGTGACATGGGAGAGGAGTAGGTGGGGACGATGGTGACTTCTGGTGTCTGGGGCGACTGAGAGGCCACTGAAGGCATCAGGAGGCCTGGGTCCTGAACCCTGAGGGACTGTGGCTGGTCTCTCACCCTCTTTGGGCCTCAGTTTCCCCACCTGCACCCCAGGGTGGGGGCAGCATCTTCTGGCTGGAGTGGCTGCCTCTGGGTGAGCAGCTGTCGGGGCACAATGGTCCTCAGTGACACACACAGCTCCCGTCTGGCGATTCCCAGCCTGGGCGAGCGGCAGCTGCTCCATGATCAGGCCAGGCTGGGCTGGGTGGACAGGCAGACGCCGCAGCCACAGGGAGGCCCCGCGTCACTGCCTTCTGACAGGGCCTGGCTGTTCTGGGGCCTCAGGGGCACAGGGACCAGCGGTATAGTGACCAGGGCAGTGGACCCCCTGCCCTACCTTCGGGACCGTCCCCCAGGCACCTCCACAAGACCATCTCCCTGGGTGATGGAGCAGCACTGGGCTGGGAGCCAGGAGACCTAAGGGGCACAGACGGGCTGTGCCACTTCTCTGGGCCCCGGGGGCTGCTCTGGTTCCCACCACACGGTCTGTGAGGATGGTGGGCCTCACGGGTGCCCACTCTGGGTGTTCTGTGGCAGACCGCGAGCGCATCGGGCAGGACTCTGCGTACGAGCAGGAGGGGAAGGTGCAGTTTGTGATCGATGCCGTGTATGCCATGGGCCATGCGCTGCACGCCATGCACCGTGACCTGTGTCCCGGCCGCGTGGGGCTCTGCCCGCGCATGGACCCCGTGGATGGCACCCAGCTGCTCAAGTACATCCGCAGTGTCAACTTCTCAGGTGGGGGCACGGTGCGGGCTCCACCCAATCCCGGTGTCATGGGCCATGCAGCTAGAGGAGGGGCCCTGGAGCTCTGCGGGGTGGGAGTGGAGCGTCCCTTCAGATGTCCCCAAGGGGTGAAACCTCCCAAGGTGTTCCATGCCGGGGGCTCCCCAAAGGTGTCTGCCTCGGGCTTATAATCCTCCCCACCTTTGGGTAAAGGCTCAGCAAAGGAACTGAGTGTGTGACACCGCTGGCCCCACAGGCATCGCAGGGAACCCCGTGACCTTCAATGAGAACGGAGATGCACCCGGGCGCTACGACATCTACCAGTACCAGTTGCGCAATAGCTCTGCCGAGTACAAGGTCATCGGCTCCTGGACCGACCACCTGCACCTCAGAGTAAGCGCCTGGCAGGAGATCGGGGCCCAGGAAGGGTGGGGAGAGTCACTCACCCCATCCCAGCCCCTGGGAGGGTGCCCGAGGGGAGGTAGCCGCTGACCAGCCCTGACCCCGGGTTTGATGCTGCCGAGTCGGGGTTTCCTTGCTTGCCCCACCACAGCCCTCAGAGGGCCCCTCTCTCCTCTCCCCACTGCAATGGAAGAGCAGGGCAGCTGGACTGCTGCTGCCTGTTGGCCCCTGGCCTTTCCCTTGGCCTGAGGCCTGCCTGCCTGCTACCCACCTGCAGGGCAAAAACCTCTGGATGGGACCCACCCTGCAGAGAAATGGCTCAAAGGCTTGGTGGGCGTGGGCAGTAAGGTGAGGAGGGGAGGGCTGAGTTGGACAAAGGAGGACGACGTTTTGAGGCAAAGGGCACAGTCGAATGGTGGGTTCCGCCTGGTGGGTAGGGAGCCGTTTGAGAGTGAGTCCCCAGCGCGTCAAACCACACTGGAAGGCTGTCATTTTTCTGCATGTTATGGCGGGGGACTTCTCCTGGGTCCTCCAAGCCACACTTTCCCAGCTCACGGTGGTCCCAGGATGTGGTGGCTTTCTCTCTCTGGCCCTCAGTGTCCCCAGCTGTGAATAGAGCCGTGTTTTGGGAGGGAAGGACCTGTGGTTCATTCCTGGAGGAAATGCCCATGGACTTGGGCCCTGCCTTGCAAGGTGAAGGGGTGAGCTGTGCTCGGGGTGGGCACAATGTGGCATCTGGATGGACCAGAGAGACTCCGGAGGCCCAGGTCTGTGTCTGGCCTCGGCTGTCCTTGTCTCAGATCCTGGGAGAATTGCATCTCGTCCCCCCCGCCCCGGTTGTAATCGTCTCTCCCGGCAGTGAGCCCCTCGAGCTCTTAGAAGCACTTCCCGCACAGGATCTCCTTTAGCCCCGACCATCTTCTAAGTCAGAGGAAGCATCTCGGAAGACCCAGGCTGAGAGATGTCCCGAAGGCCGCGCTGCACGCGTGGCCAGAGCCCATTCCTGTGGGATGCGCCTCGGGTTGCCGAGTGGAGACAGGCAGACGGAACAGGGCGAGGGGAGCACTTGGCAGAGTGGGGCAGTACCGCAAATGGAGCACGCCTCGTTCTGGTGCGGTGGGTGGAGCAGGGGGCCAGTGACTCAGTTCACTCGTGGCAGCAGTGATCCTCGCTGAGCGCCTGTGTGTGCAGCTGCCGTTCTCAGCACTGACCTCTCTGTGAGAGTGACGGCCCTGAGGGCGGGCCCTGTCCTTACCCCATCCCACAGATGCGGTCAGTGAAGTCCTGGCTTGAGGGCTGGGGTGGCAGTGGACTCCTCCCCTGAAGGGCCCCTCCCCAGTAGTACAGGCCCTCCACCAGCACGGAGTGGGGGCAGGAGGAGGTGAGGAGGGACTGGACCCCGACCGTCACTCCTTCCCTACTTTCTCCTGCCTGCTCGGTTTCGGGTGCGCAGTGGGGCCACAGAGCAGGCAAGGCTCAGGGGCCGAGGAGAAGGTGGCCCCCTGCCCGCCACTGCCTTCCTCCAGGGTCTGGAAGCGGCGGCCTCTCCTGATGGGTGCTCTGTCCGACCTCACCGCTTCTTGCACAGATTCCACAGAGATTCACTAGGCCCCACTGCGGCCAGCCCTGTGCTGGGCCTGCAGACGCAGCGGGGAGACAAACACAAAGCCCCTGGGAGACAGCGTTTCCATTATGACTTCTAGCAGAAGCCACGATAAGTAACAAAGGGCAAAGCGGCTTCATATCTGCTCTCATTGGATCAGGTGGGGAAACAAAGGCTCAGAGAGGTCGAGGTGTTTGCTCAAGGGCACACAGCCAGCTAGCAACAGAACGGTGATCCCAAGATTTGACCATATTCACTGTTCTTTCTGCTGGAGCCACAGAGTTTTCCAGAACACCCACCATCGCTCTGTGTCCCCCTGCAGTCTCACAGCTCCGGTGCACAGGGACTGTCCTGCTTCGTTGCTCCTGCCGGATGGTGGCACCGGTCACTGCTGTGCTCTCTGGCTTCTAGGGGACCTCACAACCCTGTCATGCCCAGAGCCCCAGGACAAGCCTCTTCCTTGAGGTTTTCTTCCACCTACCATGGGGGCCCCCATCCCTTTCCTCAGCTCTGAAACCCCCCCTCAGCCCCGGAACCACCTGCTCATTCTTTCTCCAGGAGTGAGCATCCAGGGCAAAGGCAGAACCATTCTGGCCAGGCCTCTGCGCTCCAAGCGTGAACGCTCCCTGAGAGCCGCTTAATTTAGAGCAGATGCCGGCATATGGCTCCGAGTGCAGTGGGCTCCCTTTCCACAGCCCCTGGAGCTCTTTTGGGCCTCTCGCTCACTTTCCAGAATTTTGTAACATGCTCAGCAGGGCATGCCAACACTCCTGTGGCTCCTTCGCTCACAGCAGTTATGTCTTGGGAGACATGTAACTGTGACCAGCACTAATTTAGAGCAAGATGTAAAGAAACGCTAACCCCTGGGCACACGTGAAGTGTCCTCTGATGAAACCTCTGTTCGTTGCTCTCTGCTGAACGTGACTCCCGAGGAAAGGAGGCCCCGTGGGCTGAGCCACAGGGCAGCACATCTCACGCTCCAGTGTGCGCACGAGTATCCTGAGGGGCTTGTGAAAACTCAGATTCTGAGACGATAGGTCTGGGGTGCGGCCAAAACTTTGCATTTGCAGCAAGCTCCTGGGTGACGCTGATGCTCCTTGTTTGGGGACCACTGTGAGTAGCGAGGCCTTACAGGGCGGGAGTCAGGACTCCTGAGCTCTCTCTGCTCTGCTGTGTGACTCTGGGTTGTCACGGCTGCTCTCTGGGCTCAGTTTCTCCATACAACCCTTGAGAGTTTTGGATTTGATCAGGATGCCCCATATGTCAGCCATGCCTAAGTCACGTGGGGGAACTTATTTAAATCCAGCTGTTGGATTCAGCAGGTGCAGGTGGGGCCTGGGCAGCTGGATTTTAGCCATCTAACTGGTGATTCAGGCATGGGGCTACAGGGTGCCAGCCGGTAGGGTGGTCCCGGGTGCTGGGCGGCATGTCCTGAGGCCCGCTCCTCTGTGCTGTCGTTGCCAGATAGAGCGGATGCACTGGCCAGGGAGTGGGCAGCAGCTGCCCCGCTCCATCTGCAGCCTGCCCTGCCAGCCAGGCGAGCGGAAGAAGACAGTAAAGGGCATGCCCTGCTGCTGGCACTGCGAGCCCTGCACAGGGTACCAGTACCAGGTGGACCGCTACACCTGTAAGACCTGTCCCTATGACATGCGGCCCACAGAGAACCGCACGGGCTGCCGGCCCATCCCCATCATTAAACTGGAGTGGGACTCACCCTGGGCCGTGCTGCCCCTCTTCCTGGCCGTGGTGGGCATCGCCGCCACACTCTTCGTGGTGGTCACCTTCGTGCGCTACAACGATACGCCTATCGTCAAGGCCTCGGGCCGCGAGCTGAGCTATGTGCTGCTGGCGGGCATCTTCCTGTGCTATGCCACCACCTTCCTCATGATCGCCGAGCCTGACCTGGGCACCTGCTCTCTGCGCCGGATCTTCCTGGGGCTCGGCATGAGCATCAGCTACGCGGCGCTGCTCACCAAGACCAACCGCATCTACCGCATCTTCGAGCAGGGCAAGCGGTCGGTCAGCGCCCCGCGCTTCATCAGCCCCGCCTCGCAGCTGGCCATCACCTTCAGCCTCATCTCCCTGCAGCTGCTGGGCATCTGTGTGTGGTTTGTGGTGGACCCCTCCCACTCGGTGGTGGACTTCCAGGACCAGCGGACGCTCGACCCCCGCTTCGCCAGGGGTGTGCTCAAGTGCGACATCTCGGACCTGTCGCTCATCTGCCTGCTGGGCTACAGCATGCTGCTCATGGTCACGTGCACCGTGTACGCCATCAAGACGCGCGGCGTGCCCGAGACCTTCAACGAGGCCAAGCCCATTGGCTTCACCATGTACACCACGTGCATCGTCTGGCTCGCCTTCATCCCCATCTTCTTTGGCACCTCGCAGTCGGCAGACAAGGTGAGGGGCGGGGGCTGGGGGTGGGGGCCAGGGGCAGCCTCCTGGGGCTGACGGGCCTCTCACTCTGCTCCAGAAATGCCTTCTTTCAGGCCTCATTCTGCCTTCTCTCTCTGTCTCGAGTTTTTCTCCAGGTTCTGAGTTTGCTCTCTCCCGCCCTTTCTCTTTTCCTGCTTTCTCTCCCTTTTCTCCTTCCCCCGACGTTTGTCTCATCTCCCTCCTTCCTTTCTCCTCTCCATCAGCCTGGATGCTGCTCGCTCTTCCATGCTTCCTTCTTTTCTAGACTCTTCTTTCCCTTGCCTCTCTCCCTACTTAGCCCATCTTCCCGTCTGTCCACTCCTCTCTCCTTCCTCCTCTGTCCGCCCCTCTCTCTGTCCTCACAGGACCCCCATGAGGTGGGAGATGTATCAGGCACTTGCTCCCTCCCTGGTCCCAAGCCGCCCCGAAGCCCAGGAGCCTGGGACCAGGCATTGTCAGCTGAGGGCCCTTCCTCAGCTCAGAGGAGCCGCCTCCTGCTGGTTCTGTCAGGCCATCCTGTGGTCTGAGGGTCTGGACACACCTCAATGGCCCAGTGGATTCTGCCCACATCCCAGCCCCAGTGCTGCCTGGGTGCCTGGGGGGTTTTATCTTGAAGGATTAGGAGTCACTGAAGACAGAGGCCAGAGACAGGAAAGATTGCAGGGACCGAGGGCCCCAGCTCCTGGTCTGAGCTTCATGTCTGATTGTGGGATCCTTGGCAAGCCAGCTGGCTGGCGGCCTCAGTTTCTTCACTGGTGGTCTGGGGCCACAGTCCTACCCCTGAAGTCCTTACGGGGGTTGCGACGATCACAGTCACAATCCTGTGTAAGGAGGCTGGAGCTGAGGAGTCTGGAGGAGGGTGGCGGGGACAAGGTGGTAGGGTGAATGGTGTAGGACCCAGCGGCTGTCAGGAGGATGTTGGCTTTTACTGTGGGCGAGAAGGGAGCCACTGCGGGGTTCTGAGCAGTGAGGGACGCCTTGAGACGTAGGTTTAAAAGGGTCCCTGTGGCTGCTGGGTGGAGCCCCGAGGAGGGTGAGCCGGGAGCCGGATGGCCAGTGCGGAGGTTCCCGTGATGACTCCGGCAGGAGGCTGCTGATAGCAGGGGTGGTGAGCAGAGGACCCTGGCTGTGTCTGGAGCTGGGCTGGCGGCTTTCTGCTGGCCTGCATGTGGGGTGAGAAACGCAGAGGACAGTGAAGGATGGCTCTGTGGTTTTGGTATGAGGATCAGAAGGAGTGTCTGATGGTAGACGGTGGGGAAGACGGTAGGGGAGCCGGTGAGTCTGGAGTTAAGGGGCGAGGGCTGGACTGGAGGCGTTACTGGGGGAGTCATCAGCCTGTGAATGGCATTTAAAACCATGAGCCTAGGGGGGAGCTTCTAGGAATGCTTAGCTTCAGTGAGGCTGCAAAGCAAGGCCACCAGGGATGGGGTACTTGTCACATGCCAGACCTTGACCTGATGGCCAGCAGGCCCTACAGCAGTGGGCAAGGGTAGATATCACCATCCCTATTCACAGATGAGGATATGGAGGCACAGAGAGGTAAAGTGACTTGTCTGAGGTCACACAGCCAGTAGGTGGCATGGCTGGACTTGACCCTGCTCTGTCTAACTCAGGAGCCCCCACCCCAGCCCACACTGCCCCCTGTGGCTCTGGGACACCTCTCCTGCCCTGGGCTTCCTGGTGCCCACCTTTTCTCCAACAGCTCCTCAAGGGCAGGAGCTGCACCCTCCACTCTGAATTCCTTGGGCCTGGTGCAGGGGCCTGTGGCCTGTCTCCAGTGGCGTCCCTGTGGGCAGGGGATTCCAAGAAGCAGACCATGGGGCTGACAGTGAGTGCCCTGAGGTCCGAGATCAGGCCTGGCTGCAGGCCACCTCGCACACCTGAGCCAGAGCAGCCACAGGGCGCAGCTCGCACCCGCCCCCACCAGGCCTGCGGGAGGCCCCCCCCTGCTGAGGGCAAGTGCAGGCGGAGGGCCCCATGCCCCCAGCACCAGGGGGCCCACGGAGCCAGCAGGGGAGGCCGCCCCACACTCCAGGAGGCTGGCAGCTTGAGAAATTACCCTCAACAACACCAGGAGGCCCCTTCTCACGCCTCCTCAGGGAGTAAAGGTATTCAGCTGGGAGGCCAACAGCGTGGTGGGTGAGCCCCTTGCTCTGCTCTCCCATAATTTCCTCTGGCTGCCTGCCAGCACACCGCTCCCCACTGGGTCCCTGCCATCCCAGGGTGTGAGACCCTCCCACCTCCAAGCACAGGGCCCAGCATCCCCAATTCCCCCATCTCTCCAGGCAACACCACCTGCCTCTGATTTCGCCCTTGTTAGGAGGCTCCCCTCAGCACTGTTTATGGAAGGGAGCCTCTGAGATTTCTTCTGAGGCCCAGAGATAGGCAAGGAGTTGCCCAGGGTCACACAGCAGGCTGGCCTCACAGCAACATGTGGCCATAAGACCCAGCTCTGCCCCTGATGGTGTGGGACATGGGTTATGCCCCTCTCCTCTCTGGGCTTCTGAATGAGGGGGGCTGGAGGAGATGAGCTCTGAGGTCGCTGCCAGCTCAGACCACCAGGCTTCTTATAGACGTGGGCAATCCTAGGGCTGTCTCTGGGCTGTGTCATGTCAGCTACAGAATGCTCCATCAGAAGCTGCAGGCCTGGCTGCTGGGTGTGTGTGTGTGTGTGAGAGAATGGAGTGGGTAGGGCTGTTGTGGGGAGTTGTGACATGGGTCCAGAAGTGTGTGTGTACAGTGTGTGTGTGTGCCTTCCTGTGCATGTTCAGCAGTGGATGGGTGGGGTGTGTGCGCATGTGTGAAAATCGAGTGGGGGTGGGCAGGCGTGTGTGCCAAGGGGTCTGTGGCTGCTGGTGTGTGTATGGGTGTGCAGGCTAGGTGTGTGTGCCCTAATGTGTGTGTGCAGGTGCATGTGTGTGTTCAGGTATGTGTGCAAATGAGTGTGAATGGATCTATGTGTATGCACATGCATGTCCCACGGTGGAGGAAGGGGTGTGTGTGTGAGCCTGTGTGCGTCTGAGTCAGGTATGAGTGTGTAGCTGTGAGTTCAGGTGTGAATGCGGAGATACACGTGTATATAGGTGTGTGTTTGTGGGCATGCGTGTGTGCACACACACTTTCAGGTGCTCAGCTGTGCCGTGCCCCCCGGTGCAGGTGCTGGTACAGAGTGAAGCTGTCTGTGCTACTCTGTGAGCAGGTGGATGGATTCCCAGCGTCAGCCCGGAGTTCCAGGGCTTACCACTGCAGCCCTGTGGCATCACCCTGAGCCGTCTGGAGTGCGAGGTTACTGTGCAGCCAGGCTTGGGTGGGACGAGGCTGCAGAGGCTTGCAGGTTGTGGTAAAGTTTGTTTGTCCGGTTCATACAGATTTGGAGGATCTTGGTACCCGCCAGGCTCGGCCTGGGCGGAAGCACAGAGCAGGCAGAACTACTTGGTGCCCCCTCCAGGGCCCCTCACATCTGGCACCCACCAGGCCTAGCACAAAAACAGGAAACTCATCACCCACCTCCCCAGAGGCTCCTTTCTGTGCCCTTTGCCCCAGCCCATTGTGACCTCTGTCCTCCCCCATCAAACCAGCCCTGACACCTCCTTCGCTCTGGAGAGCAGTGAATCACAAGGCTAACGCAGGATTCCTCACAAAGGATGGAGAGTAGCAAGGGCCTGAGAGGAGAGGAGCCCAAATGGTGGCGGGTCTGGCACCTCCCGGCTGGGATGTGGGTGGAAGGGAGATGAGGTGATGTCCCATCCTGAAGGCTGCCTCCCCCTCTGCCTGCCTTCAAGACCTGCATCCAGGCCTGGGCCCCATCCCTGTGGGGCTGCCTGCTGGTCGCAGAGGTTCTAGGGGACCACTACGTCTCTCATAGGATCAGCATGCTACCACCTCCTGGTGACAACGTGCATCTTCACACGGGGGGATGCTGGAGAACAGTGGTGGGGTGGGAACTCCAGACCCTGGGGCAAAGAGAGGGACTGTGGGTGTGCAGCCCCACTTCCGCTTGCACAGGGCTGGCCACCCCCAGCCTAGGGCTGGCTAGAGGAGCCCCCAGGGTGCCTGCTGGGAGGGAGGAGCCCCAGCACACAGCAGGCAGCTTTGCCAGGTGTGACCTGCTTATACCCCTCCTTGTATTCTGTTTGCAGAAGGGCTGCTAGGCTGAAAAGCAAACGAGAACAGAATGCCAAGGACTGTGCTCGTTCCTGTGCTCAGGCTCCATAGCTTTCAGGGCCCACTGAAAAATGCAAATGAAGGCCCCTTGTTCAAAACGATTCAGGATTCAAGACATTGGCAGCAGGATGTTAAACCAAGCGTACCTGCCCACGAGGCTGGTTCTGCCTGTGTCAGTGGAAGAGGCCCAGCATCCACAGGGGGTCAGGGCCCAGTGGAATCTGGAACCCAGGCCCCTGACCCCCAACACACAGCTGTGTCCCCTGCAGGGCTCACTCTGCTTGGAGTGAGGGCCTCTACTCCTGTCCCACCAACTCCATGTGGGCCCAACTGTACCCCTCCAGCCGCCTCAACAAGGTGGGGGCCAGGGCCTAAGATGGATATCTGACCTGGAAACACAATTCCTATCCCCAAGAACTCCCAGTGTAAAAGGAGAAACAGCCTCTGCCCTCAGGGAACCCCCAGTCTACTAAGGGAGACAACCGTGTCCCCAGGAACTCCCAGTCCAGAGGTGAGAACCCAGGAATAAATCTGTTCTTTTTTTTTGCTGAGGAAGATTGGCCCTGAGCGACCATCTGTTGCCAATCTTCCTCTATTTTGTATGTGGGTTGCCACCACAGCATGGCTACTGACGAGTGCCGTAGGTCAGCACCTGGGAACTGAAGCCAGGTCGCTGACGTGAAGTGTGCTGAACTTAACTGCTAGGCCACAGGGCCAGCTGCGCAAGCCTGTTCTTAATTAGCCCAGAGCTCCCCTGTGTTCTCCAAGGGTCTTATGTGACACTCTGCAGCCTGTGTTCCCCTCCTTACCCCCTGGTCACCAGCCCTGTCTCAGGGGGTGGAGGGTGGCCAGCACCCTCCTGCTGGCTCGTCATGACCCTTCCTGGCCCATATGCTGGGAGGCAGCTCTGTGCCTGTGGGTGAGAGTGTGGTTGTGTGAGGACAGGGGATGACTGTGTGTCTGGAGGGGTGTGTGCTCCCTGGGGAACAGGCTCTCGCTACCCCGAGGCTGTGATGTTTTCCTGAATGGCGGCCGATGAACAGCCTCTGCACGCTCCCAGCCTCCTTCCACACGGTGCTGTGCAAGTTTCGTGTGGCTTCACGGCCTGTGCTTGGGCAGCCTCGAGGTTTGGGGGAGGCAGGTGCTGTCAGCCCATTGCACTGATGAGAAAACTGAGGGCCAGAGAGGGGACAAGACTTCCCCAGGTTCACACACCTCTCTCTTCGTGGCCCCTAGAGCTTCTCTGGCCCCTCCTCCAAAGGTAGGAAACCCCGGGAAAGGTGGTTGGAATGAAGGCCTTCAGCTCCAGGTCCTGAGGCATTTGTGAAGAGAGGCAGGAGATGGGGAGCATATGAGAATAGAGAAACCTGGCCCCTCCTCTCGGGGGGCTACCAGATGAAGCCAGGGACCCTGTGACCTCAGGAAGCAAGTCCAGACCCATGCAGGGCTGAGTGCAAGGAATGGAAGATGTCATGGGGGGTTGGATAGAGCTGGGGCTCAGTGAGAGCTTCCTGGAGGAGATGGCACATCAGCCAGGCCCCAGGGGAGGGAGTCCAGCCCCAGAAACAGCAGATTTAGGGGGCAGAGCATCCTGATTTCCCCATATCCAGACCGGGGTTGGGGGGCACAGCCTGGGTCTCCCCTGGTCCCACCCCAGCAAAGGGCAGCCAGAGGGGCAGCTGAGGCCTGGGGGATGGGAAGGGAGGAAGGGAGGCAAGGAGGGGATCCCATGCAGGGGCAGTGGGAATTGTCAGGCCCTGCCTGGAAGGCCCTACTATTGAAGAATGGATTAGCCGACACCCAGATTAATGGACTTTCATTTTGCTAACCATCTGTCACCGTTAGTGCTGGCGAGCGAGCGTGAAATGAGCTTTGACTGTGCTGCCACCGTGGATCGCATTGGGCGCTGGGGCTCGCGTGCCAACAGCCCGCTCGGGACAGGGGGGCACGTGGAGGGGCAGTCACTGAGTGGGGGGCCTGGTGGAGGGCTGTGGCACAGCCACTGTGAGTTACTCCAAGGCGCCACAGGTGGTGTTCATCTCACTGCCAGCCCTGTGCAGGGGGCTGCTCCTGAGGGTCAGCTGGGGTCCCCTGAGGGCCCTCCCCCAATTAGTATCTAACACTGGGAAACACTTCTATGCACTTCCCGTGTGCCAGACGTTGTTTTACACACTTTTACCATTTATAAGTCATTTCATCCTCACAACAGCCCTATGAGGTAAGTACTATAATTATCATGCCCATATTACACGTGAGGAAACTGAGGCACAAGGACGTGACTTGTCCACGATCACACAGCTGGAAGTGGTGGAGCCAGGATTTGAATCCGGGATTCTGGTCTAAAGGCCAGCTCTCCATCACGACTCCCTTCTGCCGGAAGCCAGCAGGACACAGGGCGCCGGGTCTGTCCTCCCGTGTCTGTCCCTGGGGTGGGCGGCGGAGGGGGGCTCAAGGCCCGAGGCCAGGGCGGAGCGCGCTCTGACCCGCCCCCGGCCTGCCCCCAGCTGTACATCCAGACGACGACGCTGACGGTCTCGGTGAGTCTGAGCGCCTCGGTGTCCCTGGGGATGCTCTACATGCCCAAGGTCTACATCATCCTCTTCCACCCGGAGCAGAACGTGCCCAAGCGCAAGCGCAGCCTCAAAGCCGTCGTCACCGCGGCCACCATGTCCAACAAGTTCACGCAGAAGGGCAGCTTCCGGCCCAACGGCGAGGCCAAGTCCGAGCTCTGCGAGAACCTCGAGGCGCCGGGTGAGTGCCCGGCCCCGCCCCCTCCCTCTGGCCACGCCCACCGCCCTCTGGACCCGCCCCTTCTCGGAAAAGGCCAGCCCCCTACCCCACGTTCGGGCCGGCACGGCCCCGGAGCCAGGCCCTGGGGGACACTGGGAGAACCCTGAGGCTGCAGGTGAGTGGCCACCCGCCCAGAGGCAGCTCCGGGAGAACCTTAAGGCACCAGGTTGCACCCCTCTGCTGCCCCCCAACCTCGGGTTCTGGTAGCCAGGAGAGAACCTCCAGGTCCCATCACGCCCTTCCGGGGGTCTCTGCGTCTCCTAGGGTGGGGCCCTGGGGGCACCTGGGTCATGCGCGGTGATGTGAGACCCCCGAATTTATCTGCCCTGGCGCCCCCGTCTGGTCCGGTGCCTTCTGGGAGAAAAGGTTGTCTAGGGGTTGTCCTGACCTAGCTCATGACTTTCTGGAGACTTACCCTTACCGTGTCCCATTCCTCAAGGCCGTACTGTGCTGGTGCAGGAGCAGGTATGTCAAAAGTCCCTGAACCCAAAGGGTGACACTCATGGTGCTGCGACAGACCACAGAGGGCGGGGCCTTCACAGAGAGCTCTGATGACACCTCGTTGACATGGTTGCCGCTGCTCAGGCTGGTCACCTGGGGACAGGCCACAATAACACACTCCTGCCAGACAAGGAGGGGTGTGGAGTCGTGGTGAGGGGAGACCCAGTGTTCCCAGCCTCCTGCTTCCTGCAGGGGAAGGATGAGAGCTGCCCACGCCCCCCGCCCCTCTCAGTGTCCCTTGCCCCCACTGTCTCTCAGCTCAGTGACAACAGGGGCTATGGAGGTGCCGGGCAAGAGCAAGCTGATTAATTCTGGGGACAGCCAGATTGAGGGGCCGTGAGTGGGAGGGGTGGGAAGGCATCACTCCTGTGGAGCAGGGACATTTTTCACTCTGTCACTGGCGGGCCATGTATCTTTAAACAAACAACAGAATAAATAATTCAGGGACCCAACTGCAGACAGATTGGGCTCAGAGACACAGGGCCAACAAATGGGGGTTGTCAGCTCGTGCCTGCCGCTGCCGGGCGAATTGTTATCTGAGGCAGCGGAGACTGAAAACAAGCAGGATGGGCCTGGGGCCCTCTGCCCACACCCGCTTGTCCCTTCCCCTCATACTGAGGATGCCTCTGGAGTGTCACTGTCCCCATCCTGTTCTCATGGCTGTAGTCATTTCAGCCCCCTTTGCCCACCATTTTGCAGGGTTTGAAGAGTATTTCCGCCCACCCCACGGCTGAGAGCTAGCCCAGGGCTTATTATCACCCCATTTTACAGATGAGGGAATCGAGGCTCTGACAGGTTCGATTTGTCGGAAGGACCATGTGGCAGATGCTGAGCTCCTGTGTACCGTGAGGGCAGGCCTGGACCCCAAGTCTCCTGACCCCTGACCAGAACTCTTCCTCTTAAGCCTCCCACTTAGCTCCTGGGGGCCCCGGGCAGACTCCTTGCTCCCATTTTCCAGATGGCGAGGCTGAGGCTCCGCTGAAGGGCTCTGGGCCCCTGGCTTGTAGCTGAGGGCTGAACGCGCTTCCCAGTTCTTCAACCCCGTGGACTGGATTTTCTAGAGGAGGCAGCTCTGGTCTCAGAGGGACCATAGGGCCCCAGCTGTCCCTCACCACCTCGCCACTTTCTCTCACGCCCCGCCCACCTCGGTGCCCCGCAGCCGCCCTCAGGTCCCCATTTTCCTGCAGTCAGCAGACATTTTGCTGCTGCGGCTGAGGTTTTCCTTCACCTCTGAGCCAGACCTGCTGACGGGTTTACAGGTTTGGAAACTCAATTTTATCAGTTCACCCGAGATAATGGAGCCCTGGGGACCTGATTCTCCCCAGCCCGGCCTGCAGGCGTGTGATGCACGAGCCAGCTGCCGCTCTTTTTCTGAAGGTGGGGGACAGAGTGGGGTGGGGAGAGCCCCTCAGGAGAAGTCTAGGCAAACAGGGCCACCCCTCTCGTGGTATAAATGGAGAAACTGAGGCCTAGCAGGGCAGGGAGGGAGCTGCCTGAGGTCCCAGAGGGAGTCTAGGGCTCCTGTCTCCAGAGCACTGATCCGTGTGACCTCCCACCTCCCTTTCAGCACCTTCTGCCATCCCCGGGGCCCAGCCTCCAGTCGCTCAGCCCTGCCCAAAGTGTGCCTGGCTCAGGCCTCCGCCTGGATGCGGCCCCGTCAGAACTGACCTTCCCTCTTGGTCAGCCAGCACCCTGGAGGGACATGGGTCACTTTAGCGATGAAGGTGGGACTTCTTTGTACCCTGTAAGGTGCTGTGCTGTGTCCTTATTCTCTTCCTGCAAGTTGTGGGCAGCATTTCCTTCCATTAGCACCTGTCCCATTGGCACCTAAAACTTGAGCCTTCACTGACGTTGCACAGCCAAGCAATTGTTCATCTTCTGCTTGAATCTTTCTGCTGACGGGGAGCTCAGCTCCCAGGTCAGGCCACCACTCCACTCTCAGCTCTGGCCAGGAGAAAGTTCTTCCTTTCGCTCAGCTGCATGCTGACCCTCCTGCCTTCCCACTGGTCCCTCGGTGTGCCCCTCTGCTCACCCCACCCCCAACAAGTTTGCTTCTTCCCATGCTTAGTGGGCCCCCGAGAGTTGGACATAGCAATCCTGCCTGTACGAGTGGGCTTCCGGTTACACTGCTGTGACAAAGGGGCCCCAGAACAGAGTGCTTCAAATCAGACAGACGTTTCTCTCTGATATAATAGTGCAACGTGGGTGGGCAGAGGCAGGGACCCGGGTTCCTTCCATCTTGTTGCTGCATCAGCTCCCAGAGGGTTGTCCTTGTTCTCACGGCTGAGGCTGCTTGCCCTCCATGTCTGTTCTGCCCACAGAAGGCTAAAGAGAGGAAGTACAGGAGAAACAATCTATTTTGACATGAAAGTTGCACACAGCCCTTCCTCTCATATGTCATTAGCAGGAATGTGGTCGCCCAGGGCCACACTTAGCTGCAAGGGAACCTGGGAAATGTAGTCCTTAACTTGGCCGTCATGAGCCCAGCAGAAACAGAGAGAGCACTTGGGGGGGACAGCATGAAGCCTACCACACTGCTCCCCTCATGCCCTCTTCTCCAGGCCAGGCGCTCCGGGTGAGCCTGGCAGATGCACCTCCTCTCTTGAGCTGACAGGATCCTGGCGGAGGGTCAGGGCAGCTTTATGACAAAGGGCACCATGATTTTTCTCCCATCTAGCCTCCTCTCTCTGCACCAGCAGACCAGCCCCCACCCCAGGCAGCAATTCTGTCCTTGATTATTCTCCACTGAGCTGTCCTCCAGGCCCTGGAGGGAGACCTGAACCCTGGCAGGACAGGACCAAACCAAGGACCTGGCTGGGCTCCTCCCTCCTCTGGCCTCAGTCTCTCGTTTTTAAAATGGGAGCAACATGTAGCTGACCTCCTCAGTAGGCTGCTGTGAGGTCTGAACCCTGGCGGGTTCAGGTACGGGGTACACACATGCTGCCCTTGAGGGCTGGCGTTGTCACCCAGCTGTGGGTGGGGGAAGGGCCCCAGGGAGGCTGTGGCCTGAAAGTGGGAGACACCTAGACCTGCAACCCCAGAGCCAGTGGTGGGCGAGGAAGGGCCCGAGAGGTGGGTGCAGATAAGGGAGGCTCAGGCTGAGGCGATGTGGGGACGCCCAGAAATGGGAAGGATAGCTGCACAGAGGGCCCTGGGGGCCAGAGCACTGCCATTTCCCTTGGGCATGGGGAGAGTTGTTTCTGGTCTTGCAAGGCCCCTCTCTGGGTCCACTGTTTGTTTCCTCTGTCCCCTGCCCCGTCTCTGCCCCCAGGCTACCAGGCTAGTA
This sequence comes from Equus quagga, assembly GCF_021613505.1. Lineage (NCBI taxonomy): Eukaryota > Metazoa > Chordata > Mammalia > Perissodactyla > Equidae > Equus > Equus quagga. The sequence continues at coordinate 29,783,923 of NC_060281.1, forward strand.
TGTTTCATGTCTGCTCTTCACAGTGCTCCTCCAGAATGTGTTGAACTTCTGAAAAACTTCCCTTTGATAATACGTGAAGGTTACATGATTATATCACAAATAAAAACGATTCTCCTCAAGTGTGGTGAAGTCAGGAGGTGGCAGGGACTCCCCCAGGGAGACCCTCATAGGCGGTTGGGGTTGGGAGGGGGTGCTCAAAGGAGGGGTCGTATCTGGAGTGACAAAGTGAAGAGGGAAGGGCCCCCCAGGCCAGCAGCCCAGCCCCCGCAAAGGTGTGAGGCGGGAAGGATGTGCGAGAGGCTGGGTTGAGTCTGGGGTTGCAGGGAGCAGTGGGGGAAGCAGTGGGATGGGCGGGTGGGGCCGGCTCATGGTTCGGGGGATGTGGACTGCTCAGTTCAGGGGTCTGGACTTGATGCTCCAGGCAGGGGAGTGTCTGTACAGAAGGGGGGTTTAAAGAAACCAGCCCCTGACGCGTGGGTACCCCTGGTCTCTTTCCTTCCAGTGCTGGCCACCAAACAGACCTACGTCAGCTACACCAACCATGCAATCTAGCTAGGCCGCCGGAGCCAACAGGAGGAGGAGGAACCGAGGCTCTTGTGGATGGTGCGTCTGGCCAGGGCCACTCCCAGGGGCCCAGCTGACGTCCTGCCTGCCCGTGGGCGCCCACGGACATGGCTTGGTGCTGAGGATAGCAGAGCCCCGGTGGTCACTGCTGGGCAGCCTGGGCAAGCCGGGCAGGCGACAGGAGGAAGACGAGGGGCGGGGCAGCTTCAGGCCATCCCAAGAGCCTGCTTCTTAGACCATGGCCCCTCCTGGCCCCAAACCACTGGGGCTCAGGGTTCGAGGGCCCAAGTGCTGGTTTTCTGTCCCCCTCTGTCTCTGCCTGTCCCACTGGTGACCTCTTAGTCTGTCTCCATCCGTGTCTTTATTTTCTCTTATCTCTTTGTCTCACCTTCTTTTCTCTCTGTGTGTCTCTGTGCGTCTGCACCCTCTGCTTTTCTGCATCATCTTCTTTCTGCCCCTGCCTCCTCTGCCTCATCCTCTCTCCGTCTCCAGGTCTCTCCCATTTTTCTCTTGTGCTCCACCTGAGTCTCTCCTCTCGTGCATTTTTCTTCCTGTCCTCAGCCCCCTCCTCACCTTCACTTACGTCCAGCCTCTGCTCCCTCTCCTGGCCATCCTTTCCTAAGTCATCAAATCTTACGTGTCGCAAAAAAGAAAAAAGGAAAAAAAAAATCAAAACACAAAAATGCCAAAACAAAAACAAATCTCAAGTGTGTTGCCAAGTGCTGCGTCCTCCTGGTGGCCTCTGTGTGTGTCCCCGTGGCCCGCAGCCTGCCCGCCTGCCCGCCTGCCCCCGCCCGTCTGCCGTGTGTCCTGCCCGCCTGCCCCTCCTGCCAATGACACGGAGTTCAGTGCCTGGGTGTTTGGTGATGGTTATTGATGACAATGTGTAGCGCATGATTGTTTTTATACCGAGAACATTTCTAATAAAAATAAACACATGGTTTTGCACCCCGGCTCTACATCCACTGAGGGTCCTGCGGTGGGACCCCAGGCGAGGCCCGCAGCTGGAGGGCCTGGAGCTGGAAGGAAGGAGGACCTGGGTGATGGAGACGTGGGGCTTGGGATGGGTGGAGGCTCCTGTCCGGGGGCATGGAGAGGCCTTGGGCAGGCAGGGACCAGGACACTGCAGCAGGATCCAGAAGTCAGCCCCTGGTGGTCCCCTAAGGGGGTGCTCTGTTCCTGTGCCCTGCCCTGCAGCCGGGTCTCTCCTCTGGCTCACATCCCTCACACCTGGGACCCCTCACCCCACTCCATAACCTGCGCCCCTTCTCTTTGCCCAGCCAGGAAGTTCTCCTCTTGAGAAGTTGGCCCAGCACCCACAGCCCTCCCCTACTGCCTGTCCCGTCTCCAGGCCACAGGTGCTAAGATGATGTGTGTCTGTCCTGGAGATCGGTGTGGCGCGTGTCCATGTGGTCAGGTGCACGCCACAGGGATGCGTGTGTGGCTCCCCGCAGCCCTGTGCGTGTGCAAGTGTCTGTTTTGGCTGCATGTCTGTGTGTGCTCCTAGCACCTCCATACGCGTGTTTGTTTTGTGTGAGTGTCTGTCTATCTGTTTAGGCCCAAGTGGCAGTGAGTCCACATCACACCCACGTCTGAGGATGCCTGTCTCGGGCCGGCGGCGAGTGTGCGTGTGTGTGCGCATGGCAGCTGGCTTCCTTGGCAGGTTGGGAGAGGGAGTGGGGAGCAGCTTAGGGGCTGGGCCCTGCCGGGGGTAAATTATAGAGCTGGCGACATAATGAGGCCACAAGCAGCAGCTGGAGCCCAAGCTGCCTGTACTGCCCCTTCCTGGCTCGCCCCGCCCCCAGGCCCACACGCCCTCCCACCTCCTCAGCCAGCTGACTGGGGTGTGGGGCACGGTGGCCAAGGCCTGGAGGGACCCCAGGTGGGAGCCAGGCAGGGCCTGGGTGTGGGTATGTATGTAGAGGTGAAGCTGGGGCATTAAATAGTGCCCCGCGTTCGTGCCCCCTCCGTGAGCCCATCTCACTCCTCAGGGGAGGCCAGGTCTCACGCACACCTGTGCTCAGGAACCCCTTGTCCCTGGGGGCTCTGTGAGACTGCGGGGGCACCAGCTCTAGGCCCAGTAAGTATCTGTGTACAGGCAGGAGGGGGAGGGGGCATCTCACCGATCGCTTGCTTTCACAGGATGATCCCTAAGACCGCCTGCCCCAAGAATGGACTGTACCCAGTGTCCCAGCTGAATCGAATCGGGCAAAACTAGGTTGTCAGACCAAGGGTGTTTGCCAGAAGCTCCCAGGGCGGTGTGTGTGTGGGGGGGGGGGGGGGGGGGGGGCCGGGGGGAGTTGGATGCAGGGCGGAGTGAGGCCAGTCCTCTGATGGTGCCCCCAGCCTGGCACCTTGTCCCCTCTCTGACCTGTTTCCATCTCAAGGCAGTTGCCATACTGAGGCCAAGGCTAGACAGAGGGCCTGCCTGGAACCCAAGGATTTGATGCTCAACCCAGGACTTTCCCAGGTGCCCCCCACATCTGTGGAGCCCCCCTACTACATTCCAGGGGGGAGAACCACCTTCCTTCCCAGGGGGGTGCTGTCTCTTCTGCTCCCCTCAGCACTCAGGAGAGGGCAGGGGGGCCATGTCAGCCTTCAAGGCCTCCTGGGAGGAGACAGAGGTGACGGAGGGTCAGAGCCAGGGAGCCTCTTGGTGGGGCTTGGACTCATCAGGCATCCCTGAGGCTTGTCCTGGTCCAGCCCGCTGGGGCTCTGAGAAGGGGCAAGTGGGAGGGGGCGCTCCCAGACAGATGGAGGGGACATAGCCCCACCTTCAGGGACTGTCACACAGCCTTGCCCTCAGGGAGCTTCTAGTGTGATGGGGAAGACACAGCCCTCAAGGAGCCAAACAGCCTAGAAATGCTGATGGTCCCAAGGAAAGGTAATTATGGGAATGGAGTGGGTTAAGTGGGGAAGCCTTGAGCGGGGTCGGAATTCAAGCAGCTGAGTCTGGGGAACAGAGGAGAGGTGTGTGGGCTCCACGGGCCTGAGGTAGAGAGGGAGACCATTCGCCAGCAGGACTTTTGGAGGTCAGGCCTGCTGCAGTGGTGTGGGAGGGTGGGCATCACCTATCATCCAGAAGGCACAAGCCAGTGAAGCCAGGGTGGGATCCCACACGTGGGCCTGGGCAGCACCTGCTCTGATGTGTGCAGTGGGGAAGAGCCGTGGGCCCTTCCTGGGCCAGGTGGCTGCTCACCTTTGCTCTCCATCCCATATTATTAATTCCCGGGGCTCATGTGGGACACCCAGGACAGGTGGACCAATGCTCAGTGTCTTCAGAATTGTGTATTTCAGTAAGATAGGGGGCATTGCAGTGTCCCTGGCTCACTGGATGGAGAGCTGGCAGCTCTCAGAGACCTTTGCTTTGCAGGAGGGGTGATGGGGTCTCCACAGGCTCTGTGCTCGCCCCTCCTTTGGGGCTCAGCCTCCCAGGGCCCAGAGGTGCTACCAGTGGCGGTTCCCAGGCTGTGCCCTCCTCAAGGGTGGCATGAGAGGACTGGGCTAGTAGGGATTCTAACCCTTCCTGAAGCTTTGGACCGTACATACTCTGGGCCCCTCCCCAGAAGGATGGATCTTAAGCCTGTGAATGGGGCCAGGCGCAAGACATTTTACAAGGTCCCCAAGGGACGCACTGTGCAGCCCAGGGGGCCAGGTGGATCAGTGGCTTTCAAACCATTCCAGCGGCAGAATCCTTTCTTTAAATCAGCATCAGCATCCCTGGAAACTTAGAAAAGCAAATTATGGGCTCCACCCCAGGCCTGCTGAACTGAAGCTCTGGGGGTGAGGTCCCGCTGTCCGCTGTCCGTCTTACAGGCCTTCCAGGTCCCTGGATACAAAGCCAGGTTTGAGAACCACATCTAAAACTGTTGAAAAGCTAAGGTGTGTGACTGACAAGTGTTTGGGGGGGGTTAGGGGAGGGTGGAGTTCAGGCCTCCGGCTACCAGGACCCACCTGGGGGCAGAGTTTCTGGGATGCTGGAATTTCAGTGCTAAAACCAGGGAAGTCCCAGAAAAACTACAGAGATTGCCCCCTCCTCGTCAGATTCCCTTCTGTACTCATGTGTTCAACAGGTGTTAAGTACCTGCTACAGGCCGGGCCGCAGGGATGCCGCGGCGGATGAGACAGGTGTGGTACCAGACCTTGGGGTTTCTGCAGCCAAGAGGGAACAGTGCCCACTCAAGAGCTTTTTGGGGCTCAAAGCCAAGACGGGGCTGCTACCAGCCCTGGGCAGGAGCCCACTGAGCCACTGGGTCGGCTGGGCACACAGAAAACTTTTGTGGAACCCCTGGGACCCTGAGGACACAGCTTCAGAAGCCGTATACAAGCCCGGGCCCCTTCCGGCTCCTATGAGCTGGTGTGAGTTCCAGCGTCCACAGTCTGTTCCTCCCATCCTGCCTTCTCAGGTCTTGGAACAGAGGCGAAGGGGGCCTGTTACACCATGCCCGGTGCCCCGCTCCACCTCTGCCTCCAGGCCCACCGAGGGGTCCCTGGAAGCCCCCAGGAGGTGCTGAGCATCCAGAGGCTGTGTGGCCCCTCTCCAGCCAGAGGACAGGCCATGGACCCTTTCTTTTTGATGGTTTCACTGGGGCCTGCTGCTCCCTCCTCCCGGCCTGGGGTTTCCATCTGCCCACGGAACATCGGGAGGAGACTGAGGTGCTCTCCCTGGCACCTGGAGCTCCTCTCTGCCCTCCTGCCTGCCCTACACCGCCCCGGCTGTCCCGCAGGGCTTGGCCCTGGCTCTCAGCTTCCCAGGGCTTGGACCTCCCCACAGATACCCTGGCACCGAATGGCACTCAGCGCCAAAATCTTGCTTCAGTTGGCAAAAGCAGCAATTAGCATCTAATGAGGCTTCTTGCTTTATTTTTAGGTAACCTCAAGGCCCTGCCTGTGTAATTCAGCCCGCCATTGCTCGGCAGATAATTAAAGCATGTCACCATAATTTGCCATTTTTTTTTTTTATAAAGCCTGTAATTATGTTTTTATTGCAAGTGAGGGAGGAAAAGAGGAGGGAAAGAAAACAAAGAGAGGTGGAGTTGGGGCAGGAAATGGGGCTTGGCTCCCTTAGCCCGGCTCCTCTCCTCCAGCAGCGGAACCAGGAGGCCCCATTCTGGGTGCAGCTTCCCCTAACCTCAGGCCTGCCTAGATACTCCCTGCCCCAGACCCCTCCTTGTTGGCTTCCCTTGTCTACACTTTGGAGTCCTTCTCCGGTCTGGTTAGGAGGCCTTCCTGTTTTTCCCCCTTTCCTTATAAAACCAGCCCCAGTTTGCTTCAGACTGTTGCAGTAGGCAGGAAGCCGGGGTAGCTGAAACCAGAGTAGCCACCAGTTGATGGTTTTGAGCTGCACACAGCACCTGGGAGTTCTCGATACTGTTCTCCTGTTACCTATGTTTGAAAATTTCCATAATAAATAGTTAAATAAAACTCCCCTCCCAAGAAGGTGTCTGCTCCCAGAGCTTGGCACCTGAGGGCTGCTCTCAGGGGCACTTGTGACTTGAGGTTCTTTCTAACTATGGGGTGAAGGGCTGTCTTTATGCACCAGGAGCTGCATTTCAGTCATTCTTTTGGTGTTGGCGAGTAGTGGCGGGCCCTCTTTCCTGGGGCATCTGAAATCAGACTCTCCGAGCCTGCAGCTCATTCTGGGAAGAGGCAGGGCTGTTTCAGGGAGCCCAGTGCCCCAGAACATCTTCCCAACTGCCTCAGCCTTCAGGGCATGTTCTCCCAGAACCCCTCAATCGGCTGGCAGCCGTGCTGGAGTCAGGTACCAGTGGCCCTGAAGGTGTGGACGGGGGGCAGGTAAGTTTGAAAGATCTGATTTTGAAAGACCTTCCGGATTACCTTAACTCCAGTAGCAAGCAGCCCCTCCACCACTTTCTGAACACCGCTCAGCCCAGACATCAGAGTACGCACATGCTGGCTTGTTCATTATCTTCATCCTCCCTCTAGAACGTCAGCCCCACCAGGGCACGGATTTTTGTCTGTTTGATCACAGCTGAATCCCCGGGCTTAGAACAGTACCTGGCACACAGCAGGCATATAATAATTGTGTGCTGAATGAATGAACTGGGGGGAGGGGGCTGGGCTGGAGATGTAGAGGGCCCTATTTAGCTGTGTCCGCGCCGCCCCCAGTGCTCAGTTCTGTCTCTGAGCCTGCCCCGAGTCCAGTGGGTCACCGCTTCCCTGGGGCTTCCCAAGGCCTTCCCTAGAGGCCTGAGGAGAGCAGGGATGCAGCACGCTGGTCACTGGGGAGGGAACTGACCCCCTCCTCCCCCCCAGGATGACTGGCGCCTGGAGCTGGAAGCAGGAGACCTAAACCACTGCCAATAACTCGCTGTGTGCCCTTGGGCAAGTGGCTTTCCCTCTCGGCCTCAGTTTCTTCATCCATAAAATGAGGGATTGAGCTCTGAGCCCTCAGAGCCTGGGTAAGCAGCCAGCAGTACAGAAGGGGAGGCCAGTGCAAAGAAGTCTTTTGGGGCCCGTTGCTATGGCAACTGTGCACACACTAAGGGCTGGGGAGGGAGGGACTTGAGTATGGAAATCAGGCCCTTCCTTAGGTTTCCTCAGCTCTGGCTGGCTGGCTGGCTGTGATGGGAGCAAGAGGCTTGTTAACATTGTGGGGCAGTGGAAGAGGATGGAGAAATGGGGGGAGGGGGTTGTTGGGGAGCAGGGGACCAGTCCAGGGTGGGCCTGCCAGCCCTGCACACCGCCACAATGTGGCAGATGGCCTTGTCAGTGAAGAAAGCATAGCACTGGATGTCTAAGCTGGATCCATGGCCAACCCCACCCCCCATCCCCACCCCACACACAGTAGCAGAGGAAGAAACTGAGGCCCAGAGAGTCAAGAGGCTTGACAAGACTTGAGAGGCCCCAGAAGGACCCTTCCCATCACCATCCTGATCAACCTAGAAAGTTAGGGGAGTGTGGTTTTCACGGGGCCCCAGTAACACTATCCCTTCTGAGCTCTGGGGGCAGCAGGGGGCCAAGCTTGGAGGGAGGGACCCACCTGGTCATCCAGTCAACCCACGCAGGTGGAGAGCTGTGCCCGCACCTGATGGGCAGAGGTGGGGGTGGGGGAGGGCAAACACAGAGAGGACGACTGAGGGCTGTGGGGTTAGAACCCTGGCTTTGGTCTCTGTGACTTGGGCACTGGAGTCACTCAGCTCCCTGAACTTCGGTTTCTGCATCTGTGAAACAGAGACAATATCTGCTGAAGATGATTTCAAGACAACAAGATCATCACAGGAACACAGGAGGTCAGGAGTGGACAGGAGCCTGCCTGGAGTCCACCCTACCCTCCAGGACACTATGCTCTCCTCTCCTCCTCCCACACCCCGACTCACCCTCCTCTGTGGTTTCGGGCTTCTTTCCTTCCCCCCACTCCTCAAGTGCTAAGGCTCCCTCTGGGGCTCCAGACCTCTGTCCATTTGCTCTTTTCTTCTTCCATCTCAAAAGTGCCATGGCATCTCTCATCTAAACTTGTGGCTTTCCCAATACTCCACACTCTCCCTCTCCATGCCCCCGCCTCCCTTGCAGTCAGGTTGAAGCCATGTGACCAGTTCTGCCAATGAGCTGTGGGGCGTGACAGTGCCCATCACTTCTGGATGGAGGCATGGGTGTACCTCCTCTGGGCCTCTCTTCTCTTGCTGGGGCAAGCTTGGAAGTCACGTGTTGAGACGGTGGCACATAAGAGGGCATCTGGGTCTCTGAGCCACTGGCTGGAGGAGAACCTCTGCCAACCCATGATGAACTTTGTATGAACAAGAAATAAACTTCTCCCATGCTAAGATGCTGAGAGTTCAGGATTTGTTGGTCTCTAAGCTGTAGCTTTTCCTAACCTGACTAATACATCATCATCAAAGTGCCAAATCTGTATCTCTCCCACCCCTCAAACCTCATTCTGTGCTCCCCACTGGCTGCTCAGAATCGCCCAGGACCTAAAGTCTTCCACTAAATTCGCTTCTTCTCTGTGGTCCCCATTTTGGTGATGAGCAGCCACCGAGCCAGAAACCCACGCTTTCCCCTAGACCCACCTGCTCGCCTCTCCCCACCCCTGTCTCCCCCTCTCCTCCATGCCCACTGCTGTCTCTGGACTTCGTGCCCTCGCCTCCTCTGATCCCTGGACGGCAGACACAGTCTCCCAGCTCCTCTCCAGCTTCTAGCCTTTATCTCAGTTCTTTAAACATGCTGCTCTGTCTCTGGCTTGTGTTATTTCCGAGGAGAAATCTCCATCATCCTTATCTTTGTCCCTTTGTATATAACATCTCTTTCCTCTGGCTGCTTTTAAAGTTTTCTCTTTATCACTGTTTTAAGCAATTTGATTCTGATAGGCCTTGGTGTGGTTTTCTTCGTGTTTCTTGTACCTGGATTTTATGGAGCTTCTTGGAGCTGTGGGTTTACAGGTTTTATTATATTGGGAAAAATTTTGGCCATTATTTCTTCAAAACTGTTTCTATCCTCCCCTCTATCTTCTCTCCTTCAGGGACTTCTGTACACACATATTAGGCCTCGAAGTTGTCCAATAACTCAGTGAGGCTCTATTCTTTTATTCTGGGCCTTTTTTCTCTTTGTGTTCCATTTTGTATAGTTTCTATTGCTATGTCTTCGAGTTCACGAACCTTTTCTCCTGCAACATCCAGTCTGCTATTAATTGTATCCTGCACGTTTTTAATCTCAGCCCTGTAGCTCTCACCTCTACAAGCTTGACTGGGTCTTTTTGATATCTTCCACGTCTCTAGTTAAATGTTCAATTTTTCCTCTAGCTTCTTGAACATGTGGAATATAGTTATAATAACTACTTGAATAGCTTTGTCTACTGATTCCATCATCCATGTCATTTCTGAGTTGGTTTCAATTGATTGATTTTTCTTCTTCTTATGGGCCGCATTTTCCTCCTTCTTTGTACACCTGGTAATTTCTTATCGGATGCCAGATACTGTGAATTTTACTTCATAGGTGCTGGTTATTTTTGTATACAGGTAAATCTTCTTGGACTTTGTCCGGAATGTGGTTAAGTTACTTGGAGAGGGTTCGATCCTTCCAGTCTTGCTTTCAAGGCTTGTTAGATGGGACCAGAGCAGCATCTAGTCAGGGCTCACTTTGCCCCAATTGTGAGGCAAAACCTTTATGAGTCCTCTAGCCTGTGCCCTGTGAACTATGGGGTTTCCTGCCCTGGCTGGTGGATCACGTGTGCCCCAGCGACTGTGTCCTCTAACCAGCCCAGCTCGCTTCCTACTGGGACCTGATCAGCATTCAGCTGAGCACTTGAAGGGGGGCCTGTCCGGGCTTCCCTCTGCGTAGCTCTCTCCTCTCTGGCCTCTGACCTGTGAACTCTACCCGCCCTGACCTCCCTGGACTCCAGCTCTGTCTCTTCAACTACAGGAGACCCCGGGCTCTGCCTGGGTCCCCTCTCCCTGCGCCAGAGCGGAGAAGCTCTCTCTGGACACCTCGTGCGACAACTGCAGGGCTCACCTCATTTGTTCCCACGTCTCAGGATCACTGTCAGTCGTTGCTTAACGTCCAATGTTAGAGAACCATGGTTTCAGGTATTTATCCATTTTGTTGTTGTTGTTTCAGACAGGAAGGTAAATCTGGTCCCTGCCACTTCATTGTCATCGGAAGTGGAAGCGTCCTCCTGCCTTCCTAAGATGCAAGTCTGCTCAGGCCATTCCCTGCTCATTCCCTCAGAGGTTCCTCAGTGACCTGGGCCTAACAAGGAGACGGGCTAACTCAGTGCCAGGCATTGTTCTAAGTTCAACATGCACCGAATCATTTCATCTTTACAACAACTGTACGAGGGAGGTACTGTCTTTGTTCTCATTTCACAGATGGAGACACTGAGGCTCAGAGAGGTTAAACGGCTTGCTCAGGTGCACACAGCCAGGAGGTGGTGGAGCTGGGATTTGAACCCAGGCATTCTGGCTCCAGCCCACACTGCTTCTCTAAGACACGCCAGTTGGCTTCTGCTCCCACCACTCATTTCTCCGTTTAATAGCTTTTCAGGCACTACTTTGTGCCCGGGCCCACTGCTAGTTACTGGAGACGTGCAGCAACTGGCCTGAAGACATAATTATGAAATAATGGAGAAGTGCAGAGTGGGTCCACGTACCTGGGGCTCAGAGCAGGGCCTCTGTGTGTCCATTTCCTGAAGGAGTGACACCTGAGCTGATCCCTGGAAGATGGAGACAGGACAGCTATTTCCGGGATGAGTGACGGGACAGAGGTGACAAACAGTGTGATATTTGGGAGGAGGAGCCCAGTAGGGACATTGCAAAGATGAGATGAGCAGGGCTGAGAGATGAATCTGGAGAGGCGGCAGGGGTGAGGGGAGCAGGGCCTTGTGGGCTCTGCCCAGTGGCCTGCACCTTCTAAAGAGGGAGTGACCTGGTCAGAGCTGCAAATTGGGACGGTCACTCTGTGGATGATGGATTGGAAGGGCCTGCCTGGAGGCTGGGAGACCTGATAGGAGGCGATTGCCACGGGCCTGGCGAGAGGTGAGGACCCGGAGAGGAGACTGGTTGGTGTAGAGGGTAACTCAGGGGAAAGAGTTGGGGATGAGGCTGGCTTGGATGACTGGATGGTGGAGCTGCTGGAAGGGGAGAGTGAAAATTTGTGCATCTCGGTTCTATCTTTAAAAGGATTGGGAATGCACTCCATTTAATACTTTCCCCTTCCCTCTGGCTGGGATGCTGATGTGATGGCAGGAGCTGGAGCAGCCACCTTGAACTCAGAGATTGAAGCCAAGTTTAAGGGATGGCAGAACCACATTACAGCCTGGGAGCACCCAGCTCGGGACTGTTAGGTGTGGGAGAACTCAACTTCTCCCTTGTTCAAGCCATTATATTTTGCAGTCTCTGTAACAGCAGCTTAGCATATACTTGAACTAATGCACCTATATTCCACTGATTCTCCACCAGTCTGTTTCGAGCTTTCTACTTCCATCTTGACTGTTGCCTACGGTGGTCCCTGTGCCAGGGAGGCCATCCCTCTGGCACCTCCACCTGCACCTGCTTGGTCAATGAGCACCAACAGGTCAAGAGTCTACCTTGGTGTCCTTCCACTGTGCCTCCACTACACTATACTTCCTTGTATTTACTTGGCACTTCTGCATCCAAGACCACAAGCTTCTCAGGGGCTGGCCACATCTTATTCCTCTCTGTGTGGCCAGTGCCTCCTTCTCCTGGGGACTTGATCAATATCTGATGGTCGAATGAATCTGAAAAGTGGGTGTGGAGAGCGTGTCATGGGGCTGTTGGGAGACTTCAGCGAGCTCACTGCATTATCAGGTGGGCTGGGTCATGCTGCGTAACAAACAACCACAAATTCGCAGTGGCTTAAAACCACAAAGATTTTGTTCCTTGCTCAGGCTTCCTATCCTTGCAGGTCAGGAGGAGAGGGCTCTGCTCATCATAGTTCCTCAGGGACCACAGATGAGGGAGGCGCCTCCATCTTATGATGTCATCTCCTCCACACAAGGCTTTCTGGGCAGAGGAAGGGAATGTGGAGGATTGCGTGCCAGCCCTTAGATGCTTCCATCCGAAAGTGACCCAAATCCTTTCTGATCATGTTGCATCGGCCAAAGCCAGTTCTGTAACCCCATCCAACTCCCAGGGGATGAGGACACATAATCCTATTTGCCTAGAAGGAGGAGAGAACTGGAAACACTGGTTAGCAGTGACGATGTCTGCCACAGTCGGGTGTGTACAAGGTCTGGTACAAGACTGAGAATGCAGTACAGGATCAACCGCTGTTTGTTTCTGTTCCCCAGTCACTCATCATTCAACATGTATCTCACTGTATACAGGGGTAAAAGACAGGTAATGCTTCTTGTCTCACGGAACTTATGGTCAAGTCGGGGAAGAGGGACAGACGTTTCTCAAATCAACACACTCACAGGTAAATAATTACAGTTTGGAATAAGGGCCCTGAAAGAAAAGAACAGGGTCCCATGAAAGAGGATAATGGTGTGTGTATGTGTGTGTTTGTCTATATTAGAATGGAGAGTCAGAGAAGGCCTCTCTGAGGAGGCTGCCTTTGAGATGAGACCTAAAGAAAAAGGAAGAAGTCGGGGGAAGAGCTTTTTAGGCAAAGGGAACAGCATGTGCAAAGGCACTGAGGTGGTTAGGCATCTGGCAAGTTTAAGAAAGTGAAGGAGGCTGAGTCTGGTGCAGAGTGATTGAGGGGTAGTAGGAGGAGGTGGGTGTGGAGAGGCCCAAAGTGGAGATCCCCAGGACCTGGTAGCATGCAGCTGGAGGGCCACTGGAAAGCTTTAAGCCGGGTAGGGCATGACATGCACCTTTAATGAGCTCTGCAATTTTGTGTGTCCAGGGCTCAGGCCACGACTCCTTTGCCTCTCCAACTGTGCTCGCTCCCTAGGGCGCTCCTCAGGTCCTGGGGCTTTGCCTCCCAAATGTGCCTCTCCAGCCCTGTTCCTGCACCAGAACTCGGCCTGTGCGGGCCCTGCCTAGCCCCCAGCTCTGCCGGTGTCGGGGAGGGCAAAGTCCTCCTTGACATTCTCAGGGTCCCTGGCTGGGTCAGGACATTAAACTGCCAAAGACAGATTAACAGAAGAAAAACATACAAATGTATCTATATAAGTTTTATGTGACAAGGGAGCCCTCATAAGGAAACAGAGAGCCGAAGAAACAGTTAGACCTGAGTATTTCTCTGCCAGGTCTGACGAAGATGAGGCAGGCGCATAGAAACCCGCGGTTAGAGGATGAGGGGAGCACAGCAAACTGCGGGAACTCAGCAAGGCCTGTTTGTTAGGTTCTTCTGTCCTCGCTTTGTCTTTGGAGATGAGGATGCTCCCTTCCTCCGGGCACCTCTCACGCAGGGTTTATAATCTGTTTCAGGGGAGAGGGTGGGAGGAAGGTCAGGGGACCACCTTGCTTCTGCCATCTTCGCAAACACATTCAGCTTAAAATGTTCAATAAGCCAAGCTGCCATATTTGAAGGTAGCATGTCTGAACCCCAGCTCCAGGCACCTCCACCTGCGCGTGTGCAGATCCAGCTCAACCTGCTCCCCGCCCTCCCCTCTTACTAAAAGGCCTCGCCGTCCTCATGGTCAGAGCAGCTGGGATCAACCTTCACCCCTCACCCCACCCCTCATCCAATGTGTCGGCAATCCTGTTGGCTTGCCTTTGCGATATCTCCAAATCCAACTGCTTCCCACCCAGTGCACACCCCCATCCTCCTCAGCCTGGGGGATTCAGACACCCTTCTAAGTGTCCTGCTTCGGCTCTTGCTCCCTCACTCAGTCCCCATGCAGCAGCCCCATGCGGGATCTTGGGAGGATGCAAATCAGAGTCTTTCACACTCCTGCTTAAAACCCTCCCCCCACACTTAAAATAACCCCCTGACCTCTGGCAAGGCACTCGGCCATGGGGCGGCCCCAGGCGTTTCTCCAGCCTCCCGTCCTTCCTGTCTTCCCATTTCTCTCCACAGCCGCCTGGGCCTCTCCACTCCTCCCGAACACGTCGGTTGCTCTTCTTCCCCCGTGGATCCTTCTTGCCCCGACTTCTGGAGGCCGTCTCTGAACTAAGTTGTTTTGGGGGGGGGGCGTTTCTTGCCCGCCCCCCAAACAGCACCCCCCCCACTCCAGCCCCTGACCCACTTCATTTTCCCATCACTCGCTGGCATCACGTGACACGCTGATGTGTGTCTCTCCCCCAGGAGAACAAAAGTGCTGGGTGGGCAGGAATTTTACTCTGTTTTCCACTAAACTTCTAAAGCATGAAACAGTGCCCAGCACATGGAAGATGTTCTATCCATAGTTATTAAATGAAGGAATGAATGAATGAATGAGTGGAGTGAATGAGTGACTGAACTTGGGATACACGGGGCTGCCAGGACGACAGAGACCTTGTTTGGGGAGGCCGGTTGGGGGTTGCGGGTGGTCTGGGTTTCTGGAGGGGGAGAACTAGTGGCTTTGGAACAGCCCCCCTTTGCTGTTTCCTGGTCCCGGGCTGTAGTCACACACAAGCGGGAGGCGGCCCCTGTTTGTTCTCGAAGGAAACTGTAAAGTCAGCGCAAAGCAGTCATCGCAAAGCAAATGGGAGAGCAGATGCTGCGGTCTGCGCGGTTAAGTGCGCTGTTTAGTCATGTAAATTGGGGGCTTCTCTGTGTGCCCTTGAAACATTAGAGACACAATTTCCCTAAACTGTGGGTGTCCCAACAGGGTGTCCCAGACTCCGGGAAATGTATGCTCAGTTATCATGATTGCTAGAAGCCAGGCCTCATTCATTCATTCATTCAACAAGTCAGTAGCGAGCACGTCCTGCGGACTGGCCGCTGGACCCCAGAGTGGACAAGACTGACAGAGGCTCCAAGGAGCGGGATGGTGTTCCTGCTGCAGGCATGCTAGGGCCTTGGACTGAGGGGAAGAAAGGACATTGTCCCTGAGGCTGTGGGTCAGGGAGGTGAGGAGACCTGGAGACCTGAGGAGGAGGGAGGGTGTGGCCTCATGGAACCAGGCAGGGGCTATAAAAGTGAGATTTTGGGGTTTGTGAGCCCCAAGAGTCACTGCTGCTGGGGGACACGCCATACCCTCTCAAGACTCTTTCAGTTGTCTCCCAAACCTTGGGTAACACTCTAGGGGCTTCCAGGTAGACACTGTGCAGGAGAGGATGTGAAACGGAGAAGGCGGTTACCAGACGTGAGAGGTGAGCCGCAGGATCGAGGGTCAGAGAGGTGGACACAGGCAGGAGTGACAGTGGACATCCTGAGAATCTCCCACACAGAGCACCCAGACGTGCTCCATAAAACAGACGACTATGCTTTGAAATGCATGGCTGTGTTTGTAGAATGAATGAATGAATAAATGAACACAAGGAAAACCTTCAGGATGTCAAACATAAAGAGGGCGCTGGAAGCTTGAGTGTTAGGGAGCTCTCAAGCTGTGGGGAAACCTCAGGTCATTTGCAAATACGGCTCCATGACCTAGATTAAGGTGTTTCAGTAGCAGCACTGTTGACATTTTGGGCTGGGATATACTCCGTTGAGGGGGCTGTCCTGTGCACTGTAGCAACTTTGGTCTCTACCCACTAGATGCCAACAGCAACTCCCTCCTCCCACTGTGACAACCAGAAATGTCTCCTGGGGGACAGAGTTGTCCAGGTCCAGAAACAGGCCAGGACGCCTGGGTGTTAAAGGCCCCCCAGGGAAGAAGGAGGCAGGCTGTGGGCACTGTGGTGAGGAGCTGTAACTGAGACTCCACAAAAAACCAGGGCTCTCAAAGGCTACACTTTTAGTGAAAGGATAGAGAAAAAAATCCATCCAGTGGCAAAGAGAAACCGTAAGAATATTTGTCTATTTCAGCCTGTGTTCTAGGTAGAAAGAAAAGACTTTAAATTTGTAACCATAGATCTGCCCACACAGAGGATTAGGGTAAACATTTGCATTACCTGTGTTCTAGGAAACTCCAAGTAGTGAAATTAACTCCAGCGTGTTGGTAGCACCTGGGCATCTGGCAGAGGCAAAAGCAAATTCTCTTGGGAGGGACACACCCTCAAAACCCGGCTCAGGATTCCCATGGATGGAGCCCAGCTAAGCTTGAATTTACAGCACAAAATTACAGAGCACTTGAGGAAACAATTGATCATGAGTGAGTCAGTAAAAACAACAAATGGCAGGATTAGACCTTCAAGACTTAAGATGTTGGAATGATCAGATCCAGAATATTAAGGAAAAAAATAGCTTGTTTAAAGAAATAAAGATGCTACCAGGAAAACTAGGCAAATATGAAAATGAACAAATAGACTCAGAAATGAAAACGATAACGTTGAAATATAAAACCCAGTGGATGGGTTAAACTGCAGATTAGATACAGTCGAAGAGATAGTTAGTGAACTGGAAAATAGATTTGAAGAAATCATAAACTGTAATGTAGCACACAGAGAAAAATATGAACAAGAGGAAAAAAAGACATGAGATACAGAATGAGGAATTTAACAAATGTCATCTATGAATTCCAGAGGAGATAACTGAGAGAACTGGGGAGGCAATATTTAACAATATGTTGATCAGGAATTTTCCAGAAATAATAGAAAAGACAAATCCTGGGAAGGAAGCATGACAAATTCAAGCAGAGTAAATAAGGAGAAACCGAGTCCTAGAAACATCGTGGTGAAACTCCAGAAATCCAAAGAGAAGATCTTAAAAGCAGCTGGAGAAAAAAGAATACAAATGACCCCAGGATGAAACTGTGGGATATGAACCCTTGTCCTCGGGATGCCCAGAAATTAGCTAGGGAAAAGGACCTAAGGAGAAAGGCTGAACTACCACCAGCATGAGCAGGTGGGGCCTCACACTGTTACTGTTAAAATATGGAAAGAAATACGTTCTTAGTGTTCCCTTAAACTGGGCCAGTGTGTGTGGGCACATTCAGTAACCTCTGCGCAGAGGCCTGGACAAGTCCGGGGAGGGCAGTGATCACCAGGCAGTGCGAGAGCTGGGGCACCTGGAATGGGCCCTGGGGCCCAGAGAGAAGGCTGGGAACAGACTCCCTGACCTCCAGTCCTGTTTGGGACGACTGCCCTCAAAGGGACTCTAGAGGATACAAGGGGTCACTTCCCAATCCACAAAGGCTTTGTGGAGGTGATGGGCTGGAGAGGAAGCTGGGAGTGGTGGGTGAGCAGAAGGAGAGGTGGGTCTGGGTGTGTGTCGGCAACTACGGAGGGCAGGAGAGAGGCTGAGAAGGCTGCAGGGAAACCCAGGGACTGCCTCTATTTCTGGATAAGGGCAGCATCCCTCCCCACCTCCCCCCCCCCCCCCCCATGCATACACATCCCCTTCTCAGTTCTTGCCGAGAATTTCTCACCAAACAAGCTTCATTAATCGTTTAATAACTGGATTAATTAAGGATGCTGAAAGTAAACAGCAAGAAGGTAATTTGCTCCTGATTACTGTGTAATTGCCAGACGATGAACTCACTTACATATGCAAAGAAGACTCCGCCAACAGCGAATGACAATGGAGAGAAGTGATTGTGTGTCTGACCCGCACCCCTCCATCCCTCCCTTCCACTTCCCGCCTCTTCCAGCCCCCTCCTCAGCCTCTCTAGAAAGCGGACCCCGCGGCCAGCCCTGCTCCCCAACTGCAGCCACGCCACTCCAATCCGTGCTCCCCAAGCCCTCTGGCCCAGGCGGGCTCCAGCAGCCCATTTCCCTCCCAAAGAGGTGGGTCTCACAAAACAGGCACTGGGAATTCTCTAGCCTGGCCCTGCTTGAGTGATCTTGGCAAGGCGCCTCCCCAGCCTCGATTTCCTTAAAATGGGCTCACACACTTGGTCTCTGTAGTCCTTAAGAGGACTAAAGTAAGAGCGAACGGGACAATTTGCTGGGCATTATTTGTTACCTGAGCCTGCGATTTGCTGAGTGTGCGTCTTCCAAGGCCTCCTAGAATCCTGCTTCATCCAGGAAGCCTTCCGGGATCGCGCCCTTCATGGGCGCTGGCTTCCGTCTGGGGCTGCAAGAAGCTCATTTCTGTAGAAGAGCTGGTCCACATCTTTGGCTAAATCTCCGTACCCTGGGGGCTGGGGAGGAGTAAAGTCCCCAGGGTGCCTCCTCCCCGCACCCTCCCTAAGGCCAAGTTCAGGTTTGAGGTGGGGGGTGGTACCACGTGCTGGGGCGTTGCCTGCCCCCCACGGCCTCAGACGCCAAATTGTTTTCTGAGGGCGCCTGCGTCTCTCCTGAACTCAATTTGCGTTTTCAAAGCAGCTAATAGACGCATTAAAAAATCCATTTTCGCTCGGGATTGAATCTGACTGGAGCGAGATCAATGCACGGAGGCCTCTTTCCTCCCCCCGCCTCCCCCCTGCCCCGTCGCGTCGCCGTGGAGACTGCGGAAGCCGCCGCGCCCCGCTCCGCTGCTGCCGCCCTGCCGGGCTCCTCTGTCGCCAGCATCCTTCCGGCAGCGCCGCCATCCGTGCTGCGGCGGCCCTCGTCCACACCCGCGCGGCTTAACTCACCTACACCCGCCGCGCGATCCCTTCCAAGAGCTCCTAAACCCTCTGCACCCTCCCAGGACAAATGTGCAAACCGGTGTGTGTGTGCCGGGGGTGGGGGGGGGGGGGGGGGGCTGGTTTATCGATTGAACTACATCCCAAACTTTATTTCCACCCACCGCCCACTTGCTCACCGGCTGGGGTAATTGCTTAGCCCTTGGAACCCAACAGCCTCAGCTTTGAGAAGTCCCATAGTGACGGGGTTCAAATCCTTTTCTGCCCCTCCCGCTGTGAGACCCCCGGGCAGACCCTTCCTCCTCGGGGCCTCATTTCCTCCTCCGTAAGAGCGATGCTGGTGCCTTCCTGCAAGACTGGGAGAGGAGGAACCGTCTTGTACAGCAGAGAAGTATGCTTGCAACCCTGCGCTGCTTTGGGGAGACAAGTTATACATGTTTCCACACACGATGTAAGGCAGCCCCCACCCCCTCCTTGGAGACCCCCAGACTGATCTCTGTGAACAGAGCAGGAGCCTTGTCTGCTGGATGCTGTGTCCCAGTGCTCCTCACCTCTGGCACATGGTGGGTCCCCCCTAAATACTTGCTGAATATTCAGTAATGAAAGGGGGCCCTAGGGTGGTGGAAATTGGAGAAGAGGACAGCTTGGCTACTTGCGTCTGAATCCTGTCTCCAAGGCTTACCAGTGTGGCCTTGGGCATGTCAGTTAACCTCTCTGTGCCTCCTTATCTCATCTGTAAAAGAGAGATAATTGTGCTGACCTTATAGAGCTGTTGAGGGGTTAAATGATTGAAGTATTTAAAATGTTAGAACAGGGGTGGCGCACAGTTTTTACGTGAGGAGGCGAGGCCCTGCCCCCAGCCTGGTCTCTCTTTTCCCTCGGCCCTCTAAGGGCAGCCCCAGCCCAGGAGCCCCTGGCATCCCGTGGCTTCTCTCTCCAGATCTCCTTGGCAGAAGCTCAAGGCAGGAAGAAGTCTCCAGTGGTTTCCATCTGTGTTCTGGTCTTTGGGGAATGGGACACCTGTGTGAGAGGGCGGACACCTCCTGTTACCAGTCCATGGCCACTCTCTGGCCTCCCTGACCAGCATGCTCTCAGCCCCTGTGCTCCCTCAGTTCTGCCCTCAAGCTCTCTTGCTGCCTCCGAAGCCTCTTGCCTCTGCTCTGATCTCCAGAGAGCCCGTTGGTGGACAGGTGAGGCTGGGAGGTGGGTGATGGGCCTGGCCTGGGTTTTGGAAGAAGCAGGTCCTGGAGCCGGAGGGACCTGGAGAGCCCAGGTCAGCACCCCTGGCAGCAGCCACTCCTCGTTAGCGAGCACCATGGATTTTGTGTGGCTCAGCCTGGCACGGCAACTGGCCCAGCATCCCTCCTGGAAAAAACTGTCTGTGAGGCTTAGGAAAGTGTTCAGGTCTCAGGGTCTCCCAAGGCTGGCCAGAGCTCCCCCAGGCTCTCAACTCAGCGGGTTGGCTCTCCAGGCCCTCTCTCAGCAGGAAGGTCAGCCCCTTACACACACACACACACACACACACACCCCTCGACCCATTTCACCAAAAGCTGGGTGAGTCACCTTCCGTCATCCCTCCTCTCTCATCCCCCTCCTTCCGTCTGGTGCCCAGCATGGGACCAGGCTGTTTGGAGAGACAAAGGTGTTGAGATAGGCAGAGGGGCCTCAGGCTCTCAGTGGTCCCGAGTGAAGGTCCCCAGTGGGGGGCTGGGGAGTTGCTGACCTGTGTGAAATGGACATTTAAGCACCCAGTGGTTCTAACGGATTTGGAGCCTGGCTTTGAGTCCTGGGTCCACTCTTGGGCCAGTTCCCTGCTCTGAGCCTCGGTTTTCCTATGAGTAAAGTGGAGATGTGAACAGCAACATTAATAGAAATGCTTGCTGCCTTGAAGGTCATTGCTGGGATCAAAGGAGTCCTGACAACTCTTGTAAACTGGTGGGGTCTTCCACCCCTTGTGTGTCTACAGAGCCCGGCAAACACCAGGTGCTCAATAAATGTGGGTGGATTTGAAAAACCAGCGGCTCCAGGGAGCCCAGGCCTGAACTTAAGAGGGAGATGGAGAGAAGCCGAAGAGGAGAGGGTAGGAGAGAGGGAACTGGGGCAAGAGGATGTTAACAAGTCATTTCATATAAAAATAAAATAAATACATGTCATAGACTTGAGTTTATTATTTGAAGTGGGAACCAGGAGGATGTTACAGCCGGTTCAGAGGAGAGTCCAGAGAGGAGATCCATATACAGGCCGCCAGGAAATGAATTTACAAATAGATGCGAAACTGGTCAGCATCCACAGGTCAATAATCCTTCGCACCTCTACCAGACAACAGTCATTTGCATTTCTGTGGAAAAGAATCGTTTGCTGCGCCATCCGTTTTGTACGGCTTCCAGAGTTGTAGAAACAGCTCAGGCAATGAAAGGCAGAGGCCCCATAGAATCAGGTCACCCGGCTGGCAGTAGGCAGGACATTTAGCTGTCTTCTCGCAGTTCAAAGACTTTTCACCGTTTTTTATGGGCGGGGAATGGGAGATGGACTGAGGAGGGCCCCCGGGCAGGGCTAAGGACTGGTCAGAGGCACACGCTCACTCCCTTTCAGGTTTCCGGGGCTTTATAGCCTCCCTGGGCTTTGGGGCCCTTGTGGGGAGAGAGTCTGAGCCCCTGGTAGCCTTAGCATCCATTACTTCTCTTTCTTTTTAATTATTATTTTTAAAATCACGATAAAACAAACACATAAATTGTACACTGTAAATTGCACAGATATTATGTGTACAGCCTGATGCATTTTTACACATGTACACACCCATGTAACCATCATTCAAATCGCAGTGTAGACCATTTCCAGAACTTCAGGGTTCCCTCATTCCCTCTTCTAGTCAATAACTAACCTCCACTGTTCTGTCACCATAGATTAGTTTTGCGTCTTTGAACTTCAGATAAATGGAATCATACACTATGTCCTCTTCCATGTCTGGATTATTTCACCCAGTATAACATGTGTGAGTCTCGTCCATGTTGTTGTATGCAGCAGTAGTTTGGCCCTTTTCATTGCTGAGTAGTATTCCACCAAATGATTATCCCACAACTTGTTTATTCTTTCTTCTTTTGATGCACCTTCAAATTCTTTCCACTTTGGGGCTGTTCTAAATAAAGCTGCTATGAACATTCTGTCATGTGTCTTCTTGTAAACATGCATTTTGACTTTTCTTGAGTAAAGGCCTCGGAGTGGAATCGCTGGCTCTCAAGTTTGACATATGCTTAAGTTCAGGAGATGGAGCCAAATAGTTTTTCAAAGTGGTTGTACTGATTTACGTTCCTCCCAGCCGCGTGCAAGAGCTCCGGTCACTCCACACCGTCACCAATGCTTGGCGTTGTCGGTTTTCTTTTTTCATTTTAGCCATTCTAGTGGGTATGTGGTGGTATCTCATTTGGTTTTAATTTGCATTTTCCTGGTGATTAATGATGTCAAAGCACTTTCTCATAGCTTATTGAATATCTGGATATCTTCTTTGTGTCGTACCTAGTAAAGTCTTTTGGCCGTTTTTAATTGGGTTGCTTGTCTTTTTCTTTTTGATTTGTAGGAACTCTTATATTCTGGATACGAGTTCTTTGTCCCATGTACGTATGCGTAGATAGCTTCTTCCACTCTGTGGCTCACCTTTTCCCTTCTCCTAATGGTTGCCTTTTGATGAACAGATGTTTTAAATTTCAGCGAAATCCATTGTTTCCTTTATAGTTGGTGTTTTTTGTGCTACGTTTAAGAAATCTTTGCCTATCCCAAGGTCATGAAAATATTCTCACGTTTTTGTCTAGAAGCTTGATTGTTTTGCTGTTCACATTTAGATCGATGATCCATTTCGAATTAATTTTTGTTTATAGGATGAGGTAGGAGTCAAGCTTCATTTTGTTCTATATGACCCAATTAATCCAACTGGTCCAGCAGCACGCATGGAAAAGAGATTCCTTTCTGCACTGAATTGCGATGGTGTCTTTGTCATAAATCATATCTGTGTGGGTCTATTTTGGGATTCTCTCTGTCCTCTTATATTGGGCTTTTTGTGTACTCTTAAACCAGTATCACAGTGTCTTAATTGCTATAGCTTTATAGAAAGTTTTAAAATCAGGTCGTTTAAGTCATTCGTCTTTGTTCTTCTTCCTGATTGTCTTGGCTATTTTAGATCTTTTGCATTTTCCTATTCATTTTAGAACAGGCTTGTCAATTTCCACAAAAACCTGCTGGGACGTTGATTGGAATCGGGCTGCATCGACAGATCATTCCAGGGAGGACTCACTCTCTGCCATGTTGACTCTTCCGGTCTGGGAACACGGCATCTCTCTCCTCTCACGAATGTCTCCCTGAATTTCTCCCAGCATCCTGCTTCTCTGTTGAACCCCCCTGTGCTCTGGCCCTGGGTGGGAGTTGGCTGTCTGGCTGCAGCCCTTCAGGGGGACACCCAGGGACGAGGCCCCGAGAGAGGGAGAGGGGCAGGTGGAGAGATCTAGGGAGGGACGGGGCAGCCAGGACCCCAGCCACAGTCCTGACCACCGAACACCCCTCTTGAGGAAAACCTGTTCCGTGGGGGATCTCCGAGACCGGTGATCTCGTAGAGGGGTCCTTTAACCTCCGTTGTCCCATCTGTGAAATGGGTCTCAGTGTGGAACCGCAGTTGAGACTGAGGGAAGAACGTCCATTGCAGGGCCCTTATGGGGTGCTCCATAAATGATAGTGGTGTTTGTCTTTGCCCTCAAGGGAAGATGGATGCCGCCAATGGGGACACAACCCAAAAGGACCAGCCTCCTGCCCGCCTCCCACCAGTCATGCTTTTTGTCCTTTTCAGAGCAAACTGAAAATGTGCCTTAGGAATCAAAGAGATGGAAAAAGAAAGATGACATCTGTCGGGACAGTTTGAACAGACAATTGAGGCCTGGCCCGAGGACCTTGCTGACTTTTTTCTCCTCCTGTTGTCACTGAACTTTTCATTCCCTCAGTACACTTGTATGTTATTCCATCCTTCCAGCTTCCAAGATGGCACCCACCATCTCCCTCGCCCTGGCCTCCGTGGCTGTTGAGGGCCAGATGCCCACAGGCTGAGTCCTGGACCACCAGCCCTGGACTCTGCAATTCAGCTCAGCCCACTGGCCGAGGCTGGGGTCGGGGGTCACCGCCAGTTGGTGTCCCCAAACCAGGGCGTGCGGGCCCCTCCCAGGCTGGCCACCACTCCCGCTGCGCAGGCCGCAGGGCTTGGCTTTGAGTCCTAAAAGGAACTAATTAAACCCTTGGCAACCCTCGCTTTATTTCCTAATCACTGACTTGGTGCTGACAGAAGCAGTTTCTCCCCAGATTATCCTTAAAGGGGGCAAACCCTTTTGCTACGGAACATTTTAAATACAATTACATGGAAGAGAGTGATTTTAAAATACACTTCACTAAGCACTTTTCCTTTTATTTAAAAAACACTTTTATGGCACTTGTCCTGGGCTAAGAACCTGACAGATATTATCTCATTTGGCCCTCGCACTAACCTTGTGATTATCTTTCCCATTTTAATAGGGGAGAGGCACCTACAGGTTAATTAACCTGCTCGAGGTGGGCAGCTAGTGGGGGAAGGGCCGGGATTCGAGTCCAGGCAGCCTGGCTCCCCAGCCTCGTGGTTCCCCTCTAGCTGGGAGACACCTTCCTGGGGCGGCCGGCCTCGGAGGGGCATCATTTTAGGAACACCTGGGGTTTCCGCCTGTAACCCTCCCCTGGGCCTTGAGCCACAGCTGCAACCCTCTGCAGGGCCCTCATTAACCAGCGGCTCCCAGGGCATGCGGTCAGGTCATCTACCTGCGAGCTCTCTTCCTCCCTCGCACACCTGGACGCTAAAGAGGACACCTGAGGGTGGGCAGGGACAGGACTTAACCCTGGTCGGGTTCCTGTTCCAGGGGATCCAGGCTGGGGAGCCCAATGATAGGCAGGCAGGCATTATGGCATTTGGCTTTGAGTGAAATATCAAGAAACTTGGCCTACAGACAAGGCCGTGCATGGATTCCTGGCATGAAGCAGCTTATGTGGCCACCTGTTAACTGGAGAGGGCAGCCAGGCTGGCAGAGGGGGTCCAGAGCTGCAGGTTGGGGGGACTCCAAGGGAGGAGGCCTCAGGGCAGCCTGCCTGACTTGCTCTCCTTGAACTTGGCCCAACATTGTCCTTCCTAGCTGCTGGAGAGAGTGAGAGGGAGCGAGAGGGAGCGAGAGGGAGCGCAAGAGAGGCGGAGGTCTTGGTCTCAGCTTCAGCATCCAGGATGCACGCTAAGAGCTAAGCAGATTCCACTTCAGGGCCTTTGCACTTGCTGTCCCTTCTGCTTGGACCACTCTTTCCCCAGATACCCACACACAGTTCGCCCCTTCACTTTCTTCCAGTCTCTGCTCAAAGGTCATCTCCTCGGAGAGGCCCCCCAACCACCCCATCTAAAATAGCACACACTCTCCAGGCCTCTATCCTCTGGCTTTTTCTTCATAAGTGTTATGAACACATTATTTGTATCTTTTGCTTTTTTATTTATTGCCTGCCTCTTCCCCACTAGACCATAAGCTCCATGAGGGCGGGGACTATTGGCCCTTGTTCATTGCTGTATTCTTGGTGCCAAGAACGTGTCTGACGTAGTATGTGCTCAATAAATACTTGTTGGATGATTGGTGAGTGCTGTGAGGCCGACGGGTTGCCCGTGTCTCTGTGCTCACGTCTCCTCGTCTGTGTAAAGAGGGATGGCAGCTGTTCTCCTGTCTGATCAGGGAGTGTCTGTACAGTCATGCTCCATGTAATGACGTTCTGGTCAACGACAGACACATACACGATGGTGGTCCCGTAAGATTAGTACCATACAGCCTAGATGTACGGTAGGCTGCACCATCTGGGTTTGTGTAAGCACACTCTGTGATGTTCGCATGATGACGAAATCCCCCGATGACGCATTTCTCGGAACGTATCCTTGTCCTTAAGTGATGCACGACTGTAGTTGTCAGAATACGCTGAGTTATGCCGTGGTAACAAACAAACCCAGAGCCTCAGTGCTGGGCTCTGATTTCCCTGGGTCTTCCCTCTCTGCATGATAAAGACACTCTGAGAGAGGGGTAATGGGGTCATAGCACTCCATTGATCTTTCTAGAGCAGTCTTATCTGTAGGCTGTGAGGCCTCAGATTTGCCCCTGACCCCACCCCTACCCCTACCTGGCAGCTAGAAAGTGAACCTCAACCTCTTGTTCGACCCAAGTCCTTACACCCCGGTTCCAGCAGCAGTGTCCTCTTTCAAAGGAATATGGCTGAAGAGCTGTCGGTGAGCTTAGGGTCTAATAGGAAAGACGGCCCCCGGCCCCCTTCCCCCTCCCCCTTCCCCCCTTTGCCCCCCCCCCTTACCAAAGGAGCCCCTCCCCTCCTTATACCAAGAGTTACAACACAATGGGAGAGGCAGGGGTGGAGCAAAGCCCACGCAGAATGGGCTCGCTCACAGAGGGGGCTCCTCATCCCTGCACAGAGGTTCAGGCAGAGCCTCCTGGAGGCAGGGAGCCTGGGCTGAAGCTCAAAGGATGGAGCTGAGCGCCTGGGGAGGGGTTGGGAGGGGCTGTGGTGCAGGAGTGAGAGGGGGAGGGAGGGGAGGGAGAGCACCGGCGCTTTGGAGCATTGCCTCGCGACCGAGGATGGAGGATTGAGCTGAGCTGCTCTGCAAACCTGCTGGGGGAAAATCGATTCCTTGCTGGGTCTCCAGGCAGTGCGCCTGAGCGCCCCGCTCAGAAACTCCGCGAACAAAGCAGCCTCTCGAGCCCCGCTGGAGGGAGCAGGAGGCTGCCACAGCCCCGCGGAGGGGAATCTGGCAGTGCCTTAAAACGGTGAAAACGTCGTTCCCTCCCGGGCCCCGCGTCCACACTCCCTGAGGGCCTGCGCCCTGAGGCAGCGGCTCTGTCCTCTTCAGCGTCGCATGCGGTGGACGCCCTGCGGGTACCCGCCTGCTCCTGCTTAAGTGGGTGGCCGGTCCTGTGCATGGCGTTAACGCCCTGGCCTCCCTCCCTCTGTGGCCTCCTCTCCTGCTTCTTCCTCTCCACCCTGCAGGCCGGCACCAGCCACCTGCCACATCCCTGTCTGTTGACTGAGCCCGCTCCCTCCCTCTTCCAGCCTTTCCTGTGCCATCCATTGCCCCTGGAATGCGGTTCCCATTCTCCCTCCGCCAAACCCTGCTCACCTTTCAGGACCTCCCCAAGATGTCACCTCCCTGAGGACTCCCTCCCAGAGCCCCAGGCAGATCCTCTTCTCTGGGGGGGGGGGGGGGGGGGGTCACCAGGAGGATGTTGGAGCCCCAGGAGGGTTGACCAGAAAGGGCGGCAAGGAAGCCCACAAGCAAGAGACTAAAAGAAAGATCTAGACCAAGAGGACCAAGAGACCAAGGGGAGCAAAGCAGGATACCTCCCAGCCCCATTTCTCCCGAAGGACTGGGGAGGGTGCTGGGGAGGTGGTCCACAGCTTGCTGGGGAGGAATCAGCCGTTTCATAAGGCCCTGAGCTGGCAGGAAGGTTCTCAGAAGAGGGGGCATCTGGGGATGGAGAGGATTAGATCTGATGGGACTCACTGAGCAGCTGGGGTGTGGGTCAGGGGCTGGTGGGCAGCAGGAGGCCGCAGGGATGTTGAGGTGACCAGGGGAGGTCTCTGCAGGGGCTGCCTGCTTTGATTGCCCGGGGCAGCGGCTGCCAGCAGGCTTTCAGTCAAGCACAGGGAGAGGCTAATGGTGGGATAAGACAGACTGTTGTGTTACAGCGGGTGTGTCGGCATGCACCGAGACTGGCCAGTGGGAGGTACTAGGAGCTGGTAGGAGGATTTGGTGGCTGGAGGAGGGGATGGGAGCAAGGGAGACTTTCTTACAGAAAAGTCGAAAGAGCTGGACAGAGAGCGTGCACCTATCCACCACCTAAATTCTACAGTTCCGTTTCCCTGGATTTCCTTTATCCCACATCTCTCCACCCATCCTATTTTTTGATGCATTTCAAAGTAAGTTGCAGACACCAGTCGACTTCCCCCCTACACACTTCAGCTTGCACATCATTAACTAGAGTTCAATATTTGTTTACAGTTCTTTTTTTGGTGTTCATTTGGAGATAATATTTACATAAAGTGGAATGCACAAATGTAGAGTGGATCGTTCCTAGAGCTCTGAAAAATGTACACCAGTGTCACCCAACGTCTATCAAAACACGGAACATTCCATCACCCCACAAAGTGCCCTTGTATCTCTTCCAGAGAATCTCCGCCAGAGATTCTTCACTGTACATCTTTTGTGTGACTAATGTTCACCAATGTCCGCTCTCCCCTGGAGCACGTGGCCGCCCAGGGAGGACTACATTTCCCAGTGTTCCTTGCAGCTTGCTGTGGGTATGTGATTAAGTTCTGGTCTATGGAGTGTAATTAGAAGCATCAGGTGGCAGCTTCTAAAAACCATCCTTTAAAGACAGCTGGAGTGGCCTTGGCCCCTTTCTTCATCTTCCCTGTCTCTTTCCTGTTGTCTGGGACACAGCTATCATGGCCGCCATGCTGGACCATGGAGAAGGGGACCCCCAGGCCTGGTGGAGCAGGGAGCTGGAAGGAGCCGAGGTCCTTGAACCCTTCGTGGAGTAGAAATGCCTGAATCAATTATTCCAGACTTTCACGTAAGAGAGAAATAAATACCTTGTTTCAGTCACTGTCAAATGACAGTCTCTGTTCCAGTCAGACCTAGTCTTAATGACAAACTTTTGTATTAACTATTTAAAAAACTAAATTATGATACAAGACTAAACACTAAACAAAAGAGACTCTTCTGTAGAGACTGCGACCTGCCCTTCCCAGCCGGCAGAGGAGTGGTGGAGCTGCGCCTGGTTCTTAGTTAGGATTTAGGATTGATGCCATGTGGCAGAAATCCAAATTAACAGTGGCTTAAACAAGATAGAGTGCACTTAAAAGCCTGAGCCAGCCAATATCACAGATTAGTGACCCGGCTCCCACCCTCCCAACATTCCATAGCAGCATGATGGCCACAGTGTCTGAAACCAAAGCCTGGACTTTGGGCTTTGCACCTGATGTGGCCACAGGACATTGGTACCTTCCAGGAGACTTAGGTGCCCCTCTGGTCTACACCGTGTTAACCCTCTAACACGTGCCTGTGTCCTGGGCAGGGGCCTCTCCTGCCCGAGGCAGAACCTTCTGAATGTGAGGGGCTCCCAGCACAGCACATCTCAGGACTGGATCAGCTCCCCAGAAAACCCTCCCAGGCCTCCAAGGCCCTCCTTCTCGGCCCTGGGGATCCAGAGGTGAGTTCTTATCTGGCTCTGCAGCAGCTTATCAACCAGCCTCCTGCCCTCTTGCTGACGTCTGGCAGCGTTTATACGTCAAATCTTAATCTTCTTAGGCCGTCCTCACTTGCAGCTGTCGGATTCTCTGCCCTCTGGTCTCTCAGACTCGTGCTTCTGATCCTCGCTGTCAGACTCCACCCCCCACCCCCCAACCAAGTGGCAGGCGACGGAGCCTTGGCGAAGAGCTGTCAGTCTGGGGCCATCAGAGAGGTGGTTTGTGTGGCAAAACTATGCCTTAAAAATCACCCCTGGGTTTGGGACTGTCATTAGACTAGCAACAATAATAACTTCAGTGGTAGTTGTAATAATAATTATATTAGTAGTAATAATTAGAGCCACTGCTTTGTAAATACCTCCTAGGTGGTGCCAGAAGCTTTCCTTATGTCTCTGAGGCCGGGATTGTTTGTTCCCATTTTACAGATGAAGAAACGAGGCTCAGAGGTGTTAACAGACCCTCCCACAGGTTGGAATCCGGTGCGGCTATTCCTGACGCGCTCTGCTGCTCTACAGCTCTGTCCTTCCCAGAGTCAGGAACAAGGCCCACAGTCGGGGCCAGCTCAGCCGTGTGACCAGGGGCAAGGCCCTTCGCCTCACCAGCCTCAGTTTCCTCACCTGCACAGTGGGCCACAGGGGCGTATGTGTGGCCCTCTCATCTGTCTGCTGGGCCCCGGGACCTTCATCGGTGCTGCCACCTTGATCTGAGTTGCTAGTGCTTCTGTTGTCCCTCGGAGGGACACAAGGGTGGGCAAAGGGGGTGTCATAGGGGCTCCTTAGGGACGGGGGTGAGGACCCCAGGAGGTGAGAACAGGGAGGGGTGTGCAACTGGGGGGTGGGACGGAATAGAGATCTGGAAGCGCTGAGATGACTAGAAACTGGGGGCAGAGCGAGGAGGAGAGTTTAGAGCAGGGCAGAGGGCCCGGGGCAGCCGCGGGGAGGTGACCCTGGCTAGCACACCACAGGTCAACAGGCGGACATCCAGGGGGCCACAACGCTGTGCTGAGCCACTCTTTGGCAGAGGGTCCCCTGGTCCTGGCTGGCCCTAGGTCACCTCTGCCCTTCACTTTGCAGAGGCCTTCCCACTCCTTCTGAGTTTGGGCCCTGCCCTTCCCAGGCCTCCGGAACCTTCTCTGACTTGGTTCTGACTCTGGGTAGCTCTGGTGGCAGCCCTCCCTGAGGGAAGCCTTTCTCCTGACAGCAGGCTGGGGTGGGGTGGGCAGTGACTGAAGGGGGAGTCCAGGGTAACGAATGATGACGAGCCTGTCAGCCCTCGCGCAGCCTCCGGGCGGGGTGGGTGGCAATTTGGAGAGCAAACTTGAGGTTGTTTACCCGCTGGAGCGGCTCCGGGTGGTTATTTACTTTTCTGCGATTCTGGGAGGGGGAGAAAATGAGCACGGGGGTCTTGAGGGGCCTCTGAAAACAGAGGAGAGGCGCCTGTGTGTTAAGTGATTTTGTCAGCCAGCTCGGTGCCTCCCGGAGGTGATTGGCATGCACGGAGGGGCTGGGGAGCCTCAGGAACAACTCAGGGGGCCCAGCCCTGGCTAGCTGGAGGGAAACGTGGAGGTCAATGAGGCCGGACCACCACCCACCACCCCACTGTCTGGATGAGGACACTGTGGTCCAGAGAGGGGAGGTCACTACTCTGAGGTCACGCAGCCCAGCCAGAGTGGGATCTGTCCACGGGGCTGGGGTCCCAGGTTGGAGGGGAGGCATATCTGGGGGAGGGGGCAGGGCTGTTAGCCACTGGGCACTTGTGGCCAGGCCAGGTCCTCTGGCTGACCGGGCAGCTCCCATGTCCAGGGCCTGTCGGGTCTCTGTTTCTCTGACCGCAGCGCAGGGAGGGAGAGACCTGCCGGCTGTCTGGAGGGGGCCTGGGAGGTTCCTGTGCATCCATGGAGCTTTGTAGAATTTGAGGAACTGACCGGAAACGCAGAGTGCATTCATTTCCCAGCCTCGTTTCTGGAGGTCGGCATGATTCTCTTTTTAACAGAGTGAGAGGCGGTAGATTAAGGTGCCTCAGTCCCCCCACCTGTGAAATGGGTATGACAATAAAAGGACCAGCCTCGAGGCTCGTTGTGAGGGAAGGAACTGGCGAGAACTCAGCAGTGTTGACTTACTCTGCACGAGTTGGTTGGGCACCGTCTCTGTGCTGAGGACCCAGGGCCAAGATCGTACAGCCCCTGCCTTCAGGGCCTCAGTTCTCAAGCGGTGGTCCCAAGACCCTTTCGGGGTGGCCACGAGGTCAAAATTATTTTCATAGTGATGCTAAGATGTTGTTTGCGGTTTTCACTGTGTTGATATTTGCAACAGATGGTGCCGAAGCCACAGTGCTTAAAAGTGTTGATGTCTTAGCCCGAATCTGGCGGTGGCCCCAAACTGTGCCCGGATGCTGGTATTCTTTACCACTCACCCCTTGCAGGAAAGAAAAAAGCCATTTTCACTGAGAATATCCTTGATGAGCCAATAAAAATCGTTACCTTTATTAAATCACTATCCTTGAGTACACATCTTTTTACTATTCCATGTGATAAAGTGGCAGGTGCATATAAGCCATTTCTGCTGTCTCCCCACGTACTTGTCTGAAAGGACAGCTCTTATGTGGATGGCTTGAGTTGTAAACGGAAACTGCCATTTTTTTGTGGAGCACTATTTTTACTTGAAAAAAACAACTGTAGACCAACTATAGTTATTTTTCTTGGGTATTGGACAAACATTTTCTGGAAAATGAATGAAGTGAGCCCTTCGCTTCAAGGAAAACAACTGATGGTATTAGTTGCCAATGATAAAATTTGAGCTTTCAAGTAAAAATTTGAATTTGGGACCACTTTTGTCTACAACTATGAGCTTGACAGCGTCCCGATACTTAATTTTATTTTGAGATGGGTGGTGCGTGGTGTTACAACCTCATACGTGGGTGAAAAATGCATCAAAGCGTGAGCCAGACCCGTTGATGTAACAGGATATGAAAAGTTTGTTGATAAGGCTGCAGATTCTTGACTTCAGCTAACCCTTAAGGATCGACCACATGGTGAGGTTTCCTGTGATATCGAAGAAGCATGTCCACAGAAACGGGAGAGGCTGCTGGAGTTCGCCTCCCTGTTCCACCGCCCACCTGGGCGAGGCCAGATTTTCTGCATCTACTTCAACCGAAGCAACAGGAGAGCGGACGCAGGAGATGGAATGAGAAGGCAGCTGTCTTCGATTAAGCCAGACATTGAAAGAGATTTGCAAAAATGTAAAGCAGTGCTCTTCTTCTCCTTTTTGTTTTAAAAAATTCTTTCACAAAAACATATTACTTATATAACATGTACTGAGTTTGTTATTTTTATCTTTAAATGAATACAAAATTCTCTCAGTTTTCATTTCTAATACGGTAAAATATTGGTAAAGTCATATAAACAGAAGCTGTTTGGGATCCCAAATAATTTTGAAGAGTATACAGGGGTCTTGACACTAAAAAGTCTGAGAACTAGGGGTCTAGTACACGTGGGTTGGGAACAAGCAAACAGTTATTCTCAGCGGAGTGAGTGCTAATTTGGGTCTGCGCAGTGTGGGAGGAAGGTGGAGTGAGGGCTGTGAGGTGGAAGGGCAAGCCAGGAGGGCTCCCAGGAAGAGGCGTCCTTACAACTCAGCTAGATGTGGCTGACAGATTGTCCAGGCTACTGGAACTGGAAGGCTGGTATGAGGAATCTCCGAAACAGTAGGGGGATCCCCAGAAACCCGTGTGAGAGGTTAATTGAGACCAAAGTTCTGAACAACAACTTGAACTGTTTTCCCCAGAAGAAAACAGTCAGGCCTTGACATACTCCTCCCCCATCCCCAGCTCCATGGGCCCGTGTCCACATGTAGCCACTGTGGTCAGATCCAGAGGCCCCCAGCATGGCCCTCTCCCTCTGACCCCTGGCAGAGAGGCCTGTGGGACACCCTGACCAGAATTGGGCCATTCACCAAGACTGTCCTGTCCACAGCCCCCAAGCAGAGCCAGCACAGCCTGCCGTCCTCTCCAGGCCCCTCCCAGAAGCTGGATCAGCTTCTAGTTTGCAGTCAGCCTGGCGGACAGGGGAGGAGGGGAAAGTCGTGGCTCCAGGAGAGGACCGGGGCCTGAGGCGGGCAGGCCCGGCACTCTCCAGGTCCCTCTCAGCGCCAGATCCCACATCACATGGCCTTGGCCTTGGCGCAGTGACAGGGCTCCTTGCTGCTGGCAGTGGGGCAGCCAAGTTACCAGCAAGAAGTGAGGAAGGGTACCCAGGCTGCCCTGCGGTGGGGGTGGCCGAGGGAAGAATTCAGGGAAGTCTAAAGGTCAGATATTTGCACTCTCCTGGCTCTCTGATCTCCCCCTCGGTTTTGAGAGCCAAGACTACAGTCACGCTCCCACCCTCCTCCCCTGCTCCGGGGTCAGGCTGCCTTCAGGACCCCCCCCCACTCAAATGGCTGCAATGAGTCAGCAGTGGCCGCTGACCTCTGGCCCTGGGGGCCTGCCCCTGAACAGTCTGTACCCCACTTGGCTTCTGTGCAGTGTTCTTACTTCCCTTCCCCCTCCAACTTCTCCACGGGGGGCTCCCCTGGGCCTCCGCTCACCTTGCTGGCCCCTGACATCCTTGAGGCTTTTGGTCACCCTCCACCTCCTGCTGTCTGATGCCCCAGGGACCAGCCTTGACCGCGGATCTGTCATGACCACGTGCAGTAAGGAGGGAAGACTCGACTGACAGCGAGTTAAAATAAAAACTAATGAAAATAAACTGACAGTTTTATTTTCACATATAACGAGAAGTCTGGAGGCGAGAATTCAGCGCTGGCCAGCGCCCACGGTGTCACAGTGTGGCCTTTAGCTGAAGGGAGGCTGGGAGAGTGAGTTTGTTTCATTGGTGTGATACTGAGATTTATAATATTAAATATATGTTTGGTCTTGTCTCCTTTTCTGGCACAGAGCTCCTAAAACCCTTGGAATTTCCTAAGTGATGAGAGCGATAAAGGTGTCTTGTATGTTAATGAGGTGACTTTTGGGTCCCCCATGGAGATGGAGGGCTGGTGGCCAGGAGAATTAACCCTGTGATTGGAGGGTTGGAACTTTCAGTCCTACACCCTTGCCCCCCAGGGATGGGGAGGGGCAGGAAGTTGAATCGTTGCCAGTGGCCAATGATTGAATCAATCCTGACCATGCAACGAAGCCTCCGTAAAACCGGGAGGACAGGGTTCAGAGAGCTCCCAGGTTGGTGAGCAGGTAGAGGTGTGTGGAGAGCAACACACTCAGCATGGAAGCTCTGGGTCCCTTCCCCACACTTGCCCTGTGCATCTCTTCCATCTGGCTGGTCCTGAGTTATATCAACAAACCGGTTATCTAGTAAGTAACATGCTCCTCTGAGTCCTGTGAACAAATTGATCAAACCCAAGGAGACAGTGGTGGGAACCACCGATTTCTAGGCGGTCAGTGACAACCTGGACTTGCGGTTGACGTCTGAAGGAGGTGGAGCGGCCTTGGAGGACTGAGCCCTTGACCTGGGGAATCTGACTCTATCTCTGGTAGATAGCGTCAGAATTGAGTTGAATAGTAGGACACTTAGCTGCTGTGGCAGAATTGCTTGGTGTGGGAAAACCCCACAAAGCTGGTGTCAGAATCGTAGCTGGGCACAGAGTGGATCGTGGGTGGGTAGCTACCTCTGATGGGCACAGCCAGCTTCTCCTGGAGAACTCGTCTCCCCTGGGGGCCCCTCCACGCTGATGCCCCTAAACTGGTTTAATTAAGCCCCCAGCTTCTCTCCTGGGCTCCTCATCAGTAATTCCACCTGCCTGGTCCGTTTCACCTTAAAACCATAGGTTCCAAACCCAACTGACCAAGAGGAGCTTCTCTTCCTGCAGTTCTCTTGGTCACCCAAACGGGAAAGAGCAGCTCCCCCTCTCTCTGTCCCCCACATCCAACGCTGTGCTTCTGTCCTGCCAGGGTCCTCGCAGGGTAGCCGGCTGTAGTCCCGACTCTCCCACTGCCCTGTCTGAGCTCAGCCCATGCCGTCTCTCTGCCTCTAGCATCCTTCCCCTCTGTGCTGGGCCAGACTATCCAGAACACACGTCTATCTGCTCATAGTACCTCCTGATGCTCTGGGGCCCTGTGATCTGGCCCAGCCCACTCTTCTGGCCTCTTATCCCCTTCTGTATTCAGATCTTCCATGTTTCCAAACCCCCTACCCTAGGACACAGGTGCACCCTCGCACACGCCCGTACACACATGTGCACACGTGCACCCATGTACCCTGCTCTGCTCTAGCTGGGGTGGACCACTCACCATCCCCATTCCAGCAACACCTCCTGTAACTTTCTTGCCTTCGTATGTTTACCCACACTGTGCCCACTGCTGGGAACGCCCTTCCTTGTCAAGTCCTAGTTCAGATATTTTGGTTGCAAAGAACACAGACACACTCAAGTTATCTTAGTCAAAGGTTCATGGAAGGATACTTATGGACTGGGGCTGGGGGCCCGTGAGGTGGTGAGGACTGGAGACTGGGCCTCGTGAGTGTCTCCTGTCCTGGGTGGGTCCCCCCAGCCTGTGCACAGTCCACTTTCCTTGTGCCACCAGCCGGCTTCCCACTCACCTGTCACTCACAGAATGTGCTGTCTCCTGGTTTTGATTCCACGTGGCACATCGTGGCCTCCCCCAGCACCTCCTCTGCCCCGCCTCCATGATGACTGCCCTGTCCACTGCACTGTGGCCCGGGCAAGCTCCTGAGCAGATGCCAGGCCAAGCCATGGTCAAGGCAGCCTCTGTCACTAGTGATCAGCTGCCTCTAGGCAGGTGCCTGTGCTGGTCCACTCAGGGGAGGCCATGGGACCATGTGGTCCTCACTAGGTTGACTTTCCAAAGGGGCTGGGGTGGGGTCATGGGGGCAGGGAGCGATGACCCCCAGCCATCCTGGCCCATCTCCCCAGATCCCCTGCTCTGTCAAGGCCCATCTCAAATACAACCTCCTCCAAGAAGCTGAACTCCCTCACCCTTCCTGGCTGCCCTGCTCAGGGGCTGGCTTGGAAGGAACACCTGGGGCAGGAAGGTGGAGAGAAGAGGTGGGCCAGCGGGCGTGGAAACTTCTCCAGCTTCAGCCAAGTCAGAGGTGGGAGGTGGAGGAGGCCTGGGGCTCCCGTGCCCACTGGGGAGAACGGAGGCAATGAGGTGCCTCCCTGTGGACAGGGCGCCAGCCCCATCCCGCCCCTTTACTCACTCTCATTACCTGCCGCCCTGCTGAGCTTGTGAGCCTTGCTGGCCCCACCTGATCCTTTTACAGAGGACAGGGAGGCCCAGAGACCTCAGCCAAGGTCATGCTGGCCCAGGACCCCTGCATCCCTGCAGAACGCCACCAGCAACCCTCTCCTTTCTCTCCCACCCCAGGCCTTGCTGGTGGCTGGTCCTCTCTGCCTCGGGAATGAGGGTACTCTGACCAGGCCCCTTCCCCTCCTCCCAGCCAGCGCAGGACAGAATCCAGTAAATAACATGCTGCCCATCGATCGGGGGTCACTCGGGCTGGGGCCGATCGATGGCCGCAGACAGCTGGGCAGGTGGGTAATGAAGTGCCAGCTCCTTGGCGGGGGTGCTGCTGGCCCTGAGATTTAATCCGCTCGCCTCCCGGACGAGGCTCAGCTCCCATGACAGGAGGGAAGACAGATGAGGCTCTGAGGCCAGCGCGGGGGTGGGGTGAGGGCTGGGACGGGGTTGTCGGGGGGCGTGTGGAGTTGATGAAGCTCACTGGGGCACAGGCCCTCTTCACTCCCATGGGCTCCTCCCCAGGCAGACCCCCCGTGGGGACTTCCCAGAGGAATGCCCACCCCACCCTACCCCTGCCCACCCTACGAAGCACATGCCACGCAGTGCATTGTCCCTGTGGGTAGAAGGCTGTCTGCCCCTCTGAAATGAGGGTGCCTGCCAGGAGGGACGCACGGGAGACTAAACACTGTTGAACACCTAGCGTGTGCCAGCTCAGTGTCCTCTCATTCAGTCTCCTCAGCAGTCCGGCTTCATAATGATCATGATGCCCATTCCATACACAAGGAGACACGCTCAGAGAGGAAGATATTTAACAATTCGAGCTGACCCATAACGGACCGGACCAGGCAACCTCGAAGGTGGTGAGTTCTCTGTCACTTCAGGTATTCAAGCAGAGGCTAGAGGACTAGCTGTTGTGGGGCTATGGAGGAATTCTCGCACAAAGTGGGCTTTGGACACCACAGCCCTGGGGTCCTTCCCAACTCTGAGCCTGTATGAGTCTTTGGGAAACAAGGAATGTGCTGGATTCCAGGGGCAGGGCTCCTGGCCCCAAGTGGAGGGCTTGCTAGGTGAGATGTTTCTGCACAGCCCGGGGCTTGGCTGCGTACCATAGCTGCAGACCCCTCGGTCCTCTGGAGGCACTGCAGAGTCCACAAATGTTGGACTCCAGTTCATTGTCAATACCATTTTTACGATAAAACTATTTTTTCACTGTAATTGTTTTAATTGAAGTGTATTTGACATATAACATTGTGTAAATTTAGGTGAACATGTTCACTTGAAACATTTATACACTGTAATATGATTGCCACTGTAGCCGTAATTAGCACCTGCTCACTCTACTTTAAAAAAATTGTTTTTAAACAGTATTTAAAAACAAATACAGGCTGGCAATTAGGTTATAGAATTTTTAACCCATTGGAAAGCACAGAAAGTTTGCCCTGAGTGCACCTGCGGCTGCTGATTCTCCTGCGTCTGTATCTAATTGAAGGGTATCCTGAGGAGGGATAATGTAAGAAACAAAAAACCCTCCTTCAACTGGCAGTTACTTATCCGGATGAAGAAAGAATAGTGGCCAACACCAACAAAATGCAGAGACAAGGTGGAGGCCGAGGACACCATCACTGATAATTCTGTATTTTTATCTTACATTCAACAAAACAGCCTTGTTTTCATCTTATCTTATTACAATTGTTTTCTCTTATTACAATAAGCACATGGCATTCATGTGAACACATCCGGCACATTTATACTAACAAAATATGACTTTTATCTACTTTGCACAATGCGATTCTGCCTGGATTCCATTTGAGAAAAGAGCTCTGTTGTTGGAGATGCTGGGATGTCACCACAGCAAAGTGACCCGGGTTGCCGCCCCCAGGCCTTTCCAAGCAAGGTGGGGTGACAGGGAGGGACTTGAGTTTACGTCCCTGCCTCTCCTGACACACAGGCCACAGCCTCGGTGAGGCTGGACCTTGGTTCCAGGCGACGGCACCCAGGTGGACACCTGAGTCCGAACCCGGAGCCCGTGGCCAGTGGCCGGGGAGGAGCCTGCCCCGTATGCTGTGGGGGCAGGGACAGAGGGGCGGCTGGAGCGTCCCGGCTGGTTCTCCCTTAGGAGGGAGGTCTGGGGGAGAGGCAGCAATGGGAGCTCAGTCACCTACAGAGAGGGCTTGCGCAGGCTCCAGACGCTGGGGGCCACGTGTAAGCAGAGATGGTGCGGGAGCAGAGCCATAGTCAGAGAACAGTACACAAAGATGGCGAGGACCTCAGCTGAGGTTGGGACCGGCGGACAGGAGCTGGTCTCCATCTAGGTGGGAAATGCACCTGATCCTGCTCTGTGGTCTGACAAAGAGGCCCAGAGGCTGTGGCTACCCCGGGCCCTGAACTGTCATCCCTTCCAGGACTCCCTCCTGGGGCCTCTGAGGCTTTAGGGCCATTTATGGGACCACAAAGTTGCCTGTTGGCCTCATTTCTATCCTGTGTATCTGCCCTACCGACTCTCTGACCTCAACATGGAAAAAGCCCATCCTGGCCTGACTAGTAAGACCCAAGGACCTCTCTCCAAACAGCCCCCAAGGACGGCCCTGACTGAGGGAAGGTTTGGGGGGCAAAACGCCAGCCTCATTTCTTATCATTTGCTCCCTCTCTTCCTGCCCTTCACAATCCTGGTCTTAGATCTGCCGCTTCAACCCCCAAGCACGCTCCTACCTCAGGGTCTTTGCACTTACCGTGTCCTCCACCTGGAAGTTCCTTCCTGCAAAGCTTGCACAGTGGGCTGCTTCTCAGGCTCAGGTCTCAGCTCAGATGTCACCTCCCCAGACCACCTCATCCAATGTAGGCACCCCACCCCATCACCACCCATGCCATCACGTGTGTTCTGTTTCCTTCACGGTACATGTCACGCTTTTTACAACTATCTTGTTTGCTGACTTGTTTCCTTGAGTATTTTGTTTCTGCACAGCGGAACGTCAGCTCCACAGGACAGGGGCTTTGTCTGTGGTGTTCACTGCCGTGTCCCCAGACCATAGCACCATGCCTGGCCCACAGTAGATGCTCAGCAAATGTTTGTGGAATCAAGAGTTTTGGAGTTGCGCACGCTTTTCAGGATGATTTCCTGAGAAGGGGGGTGACCATTTTTAAGCCCAGAAGCTTGGAGGCTTGAGTGGGAAAATGGAGGAAGGGGCTCGAGGAGGGGGAAGGGCGGCGGGTGGACCATGCGGCCTGGGTGTTGGGGGTGGCGGCAGTTCTTCGGTGTGTGAGGACCTAACAGCTGCTCTGAGGGAAAGGCAGCTGGAGGGTGGAAGGTTCCGGGTCTCAGTGACGTGAAGAGAGGAAACCAGGGCGAGGGGGCACAGAGGAGGGGAGGAGACGGGGCCCTGTCTCTGGCCCTCATCAGACCCCACTTCCCCGGGGCAGGAGGCCCAGAGCTGGCTACTGACTTAGCTGAGAGAAAGGGGGAAAGAGAAATGAGGGAGGAAAAAATAGAAAAAAGAGATTTTAAGATCTCAAAATACTGTCCAGTGACATTATTATGCAGTGGACGCCACTGACGTCAGCTCTGCACTTCTCAGAGCCCGCGGGGCAACTTCATCTCCCCCTGCGGGGCCCACCCCTCGGGGGATGGGGCCACTGGCTCTGCCTGGGGGTCTCGGGGGGCCTTGAAGGATGGGGAGAGTTTTAGTTGGTGAAGGCAGAATGGCATCCTGAGCTAAGAGACTGCATGAGCAAAGGCAAGCAAGTGGGTCCACGCAGAGAACATTCAGGAAAAGGCATCCAGACTGGTGTGGCTGGTCTGCAGGAGCCCGTGGGTGGGGAAGGAGGAGCAGAGGGACAGCAGGCCACAAGGGAGCCAACACTTCGCCAGGTGATGGGGAGGATGAGGGCACCCGAGGTGGTGGGGGCTGTGGGATGCCAGGGCTGAGGGATGGTGACAGACGTTTCTTCCTAGGCTCCTCTCACCTCCTCAAACTCGGCCATCCCTTCCCGGGGGCTGGCCCTGCCCACCTCCCCACTCCTAATCTCGGTAGCACAGCAATTAAATTTTAAAGGCCCGCCAGCGCAGTGCCTCGCACGCTAGTTTCCTCCCAGACAGAGTCATTTCATAGACTGGCTGGCAACTCTGTGGGCTCCTGCTGGGGCTGCGGACCCACCGAGGCAGAAAATTAATGAACACAGTGCCGCCCCCGCCGCCCTCTTGCGGCTGGGCCTGGCCTGCTTCTGCTCACTCTCTCCTGCCCATCCAGGGGCTGGCAGGGACATTTCCACATAGCAGGGACAAGCCCTGGGCAGGGGGCATTGGAGTTTGTGGGAGGAGGGGCAGGAAAGCCTCAGGAACTGGGCAAACCATCTCCGGGTATTGGAAACCCCATTCTGCCGCTTATTAGCTGAGCGGTGCGGGACAGGTTACTTAACCTCTCTGGCCTCTGTCCGCTCACCCGTGTAATGGGGTCGTGCTGAGGCTCACAGAGGTGATGCGTGTAAAACGCTTGGCTGGATAATCAGCCCATGGCAGGAACTCAATAGACCAAAATTCCTTCCCGCCCTCGAGAACAGTCTTGGCTCCTGCTGATGTGGCCACCTGGCTGGGGGTGGAGGAGGGCGGGCGAGAGGGGAGCGCTAATGAGAGCTCCTGACTTCCTCCGCCTGAGGGTGCGCGGGCCTGTGGGCTGGCTGGAACTTGGGCGTGCGGCATCAGGAAAAGAGGCCCCTGGGTTCAGCATCGTGGGGGGATCTCAGTCTCTGTGTGCTTTTCGGCAGGTCACTTAGCTCCTGGCCTCAGTCTCCTCTCCTTTAAAATGGGCGCAGTGTCACCTTCACAGGGTATCGTGAAGCTTGGTGAGCTGACAACGCTGAGCCCTGGCAGAGCCCTGGTGATTCCGTCCGTCTCACCCACAGAGTGCTGGGCGGCCCCCACATGGGGCAACCCAGGGAAGAGGAGCAGCTGGGAGAGGCGGAGGGGCCCAGGGGAGGGTGGGCACACTGCCCAGCCAATGAGGAGCGATTCTGTGGGCAAGGGCCTGGCTGATGTCTGGCCTGGGTTCCAGGCTTGTATCTGCAGGCAGGGGGCCACCCCTGGCTCCTCCCCCCGACCCTATTCCACATCCCACCTCCCTCCTGGCGGGTGGTGGCTGGGGCTTGAGGGTGAGGAGGGTGA
The DNA here is from genome assembly GCF_021613505.1 of Equus quagga. NCBI lineage: Eukaryota > Metazoa > Chordata > Mammalia > Perissodactyla > Equidae > Equus > Equus quagga. The sequence goes on from NC_060281.1 coordinate 29,825,184, forward strand.
GAGGGGCGTCTGTGGGAGGGGACTCCTGACCCAGGATCCCGTATTCATCCAACAAACGTGGCTGGAGCACCTACTGTGTGTCAGGCCCTGCTCCGAGTGCCCGGGACACGGCAGGACCACAGCAAAGATCCTGTCCCCATGAAGCTGATGGTAAAGGCTCTGTGACGGTCAGTGCTGCGGACCCCGAGGGAGTCGGTGAGTGTGCGTTGTGGACCTGGAGGAAGTCGGCGAGTGTGTGGTGGCAGGAGAGGCGGTGCTGGGCCCTTAGGGAGGGCCTCTCCGAGCAGGTGACTTGTGAGCAGAGCCCTGAAGCAAGCAAGGAAGCCGAGTGGGTGTCTGGGGGAAGAGCATCGAGCGGAGGGAACAGCCAGTGCCAAGGCCCTGAGGTGGGCATGCGGCTGGCCTGTCTGAGCAGCAGAGACAGGAGAAGTGGCAGTGTAGTGCTTGAGTCGGGGGAGAGGATGTCGGGTCGGGTGTGCGCCTGTGCCCTCACGAAACACGGAGCAGGGGAGGGTTCTGCGAGGAGAGTGACGGGATGTTACCAGGTGTCTGTGGCTTCTGAGGTGAAGCTGAGTGTAGAGGGCAGGTGGCGAAGGTGGGCCAGTGAGGAAGCCGCTCTGTCTGTCCAGGTGGGAGGTGGTGGAGCCTGGACGAGGTGGGCACAGGGGAGGTGACAGAAGGGCTGGGATTCTGGATGTTTTGAGGGTAGAACGGGCCAGAAGCACAGACCCAGGGGTGAGCCCCGGATGGTCTCTCTCAGGCCTCCCAGCCAGCACCTGCCCCCTCCCTCAGCGCCCTGACTCTGTTGGATGACTGGCTCATCTGCCCCTTCCAGGAACCTTCTGGAAGCAGCCCAAGGTCTGGGGAGAGTCTTCCACTGGGCCTTTCCTCCCAGTTCATCACCCACCCAGACGCCCTTGCACCCCCTTGTGCATCTGGGCCTTGCCTGCGGCTGGAGGAGGGGCATCTGTGGGGGTGGTAGGAGGGCATTTCTGCCACAGGGGAGACCCTGCAGTGGGTAGGGAAAGGCTCCTTAGGGCTGAGAAAGGGGTGTGGACAGTCAGAAGGAGACAGGGCAGCCTTGGGGGTGGCTGTCGCTGCAGCCTCCTCGCCCCGGGCCTTCAGCTGGGGCGCCCACCACCCTGACTGCCCACCGCCAGGGCGGGGTCCAGGTCTGTTCCCAGCCTGGTTGCTGGACTCTCGCTCCAGGACCTGCCCTCCTGCCCCGGCCCCGGGGGCTGCGGGGCACTGTCTGAGGTGAAATCCAGCAAACTGGCAAATTGCCGCTGCGCCCAGCCTGTCGTTTCCGCGCGCTCCCGCGCTCCTGGGACTTAGGAGACAGAAATCAGCCTTGTTTTTCTTTTTATTCACAAAGGAATAAACGGAAAGGTTTCCAAGTTGCTTCTAAAGAGGAGTCTTGGCTTCGCCTCCCGTGCAGACACGGGTGTCTTTCAGACGCAGTCCCCAGTGGACCTGGCACCCGCCGCCTGGGCAAGAGAGGGTGGGGGCGCTGGGAGGGGGGGGGGGGGCGAAGATGGGGCGGGGCCTTTCCCGCCCAGGGCCCCAAATCCCCCCCCCCCCCCCCCCCCCCCCCCCCCCCCCCCCCCCCCCCCCCCCCCCCCCGCCGCCTCTGGGGTCAGGTTGAAATGCAGATTCCCCAGAGGCCCTGAGCTCTTGCGTCAGCACCTCCTCCGCCTGGTGTTTTTGAGGCGCACAGATTTGAAGACGCCAGAGACGGGTGTGTTCTGAGGTTTACTTTACAGTCTCCGTTTTTAACTCATGGTCCTTGGGAACCACGACAAGTTCAGGGGCAGTTAGGGCGGAGAAGGGGAAGGGTGAAGCGGTTAGGTTGGGCCAGCTGCCCATCAGCTGGGGAGGAGGAGGGGGAAGAGGTTAGAGGGTGCCTGATGGCGCGATCCCTCCCGGCAACTCACCAATGTCAGAGAAGCAGACGGAAGCTGGTGGGGAAGGGGCCCCAGCCTGGGCAAAGGCCCTGAGGCAGGACAGAGCCTGCACCTCCCGAGAACTGAGGAAAGGCTACTGTGCTGGGACCCAGAGTGCAGGGTCGCTGCTGGGAGATGAGGCCGGCAGGCGGCTGGGGATTGTGGGTGAGGAGTTTAGCTTTTCTCCAAGACCACTGGGAAGCCATTAATGGTTCTCAGCAGGAGAGTGCTACGGTCAAATTAAAAAACAATTTTAAAAAAGTTACAGTAAAGTTGACTTTTTTGGTGGTGTGTAGTTCTATGAGTTTTAACACACGTATAGATTCCTGTACCCACCACAATTCCGAACACAGCACAATTCCGTCGGCCAACAATCTCCCTTGTGCCGACCCTTTGTGGTCATCCCACCCTCACCCTGACCCAGGGAACCAAGATCTGGTCTCCATTGCTGCAGTTTACTTTTCCGGAATGTCGTGTGAATGGAGTCTTACAGTGTGTAACCTTTTGAGATTGGCTTCTGTCGCTCAGCCTAACGCCTTTGAGATTTATCCAAGTCGCTGCACGTATCAGGTCCCTTTCTGTTGCCGAGTAGTGTCCCATCGAATGGCTGCACCACAGTGTGTTTGTCCCTCACTCACTGAAGGGCCTTTGGGTCGTTTCCAATTTTTGGTGATTCTGGATGTAGCTGCTATAAACATTCGTCTGCAGTTTTCTGCATGAATGTGAGTTTCCACTTCTCTAGGGTAGATACCCAGGGGTGGGAATCCTGGGTCATACGGACATGGATATCTAACTTTAGGAGAAACGGCCAAACTGTCTTCCAGAGTCCCTGCACCGCTCCCACCAGCAGTGGGTGAGGGTTCCAGTAGCTCTGGATACTCACCTGCGTCACGCGTTTTATTTGAGCCGGTGGTATCTAGAGGTGTGTGCTGGTCTCTCCCAGTGACTGGAGTTCGATTTTCTCTGGTGACTAACGGCATTGAGCGTCGTCTCGTGTGCACATTTGGCGGTCGTGTGTCCTCTTTGGTGAACTACCTATTACAATCTTTTGCTCATTTTGAAAACTTGGTTGCTTTTTGGCTGTTGAGTCTTGAGAGTTCTTTATATGTTCCAGATACAAGTCCTTTGTCAGATATGTGATTTGCACATATTTTCTTTGAAGCCTGTAGCTTGTCTTTTCATTCTCTTAGCAGTGCTTTTTACAGAGCAGTTTTTCGTTGTGATGGGGCTCACTTTATCCATCTTTTTCTTTTATGGATTGTCTTTTGGTGCCATCTCTAAGGACACCTTGCCTTACTCCAGATTGGGAAGATTTTCTCTTATGATTTCTTCTGAAAGTTTTATAGTTTTACATTTAACATTTAGATTTATGATTCATTTTGAATTCTTTTTGGTCTAAATTGTGAGGTTCAGGTTGAAGTTCTTTTTTTTTTTTTTTTTGCATATAGATGTGCACTTGTTCCAGCACCGTTTGTTGAAAAGACTGTCCTTTCTGCACTGAGTTGCCTTTATACTTTCGTCAAAAGTCAATTGACCATATTTGAGTGGCTCTATTTCTGGGCTCTTGATTCTGTTCCGTTTACCTCTATTCTTCTGCTAATTCCACCCGGCTTTTATTTTTGTAGTTTGTGGAGTCTTAAAATCGGGTCATGTGATTCATCCAACTTTCCCTTTTTCAAAATTGTCTTGGCTATTCTAGTCTTTCCATATAAACTTCAGAATCAGCTTACCTATATCTACAAAAAGATCTCACTAGGATCTCGATTGGAGAGAACTGACATTTAACTAAATTGATTTTTTCAGTCACGAACATGGTATGTCTCTCCTTTTATTTAGATCTTCTTTGATTTCTTTCATCAGCATTTGTAGTTTTCCATGTATAGATCCTGCACCTGTTTTGTTATATCAATACCTAAGTATTTCATTTGGGGAAACTATTGCAAATGACATTGTTTTTTTAATATTTTGGTTTCCACTTGTTTATTGCTTGTATATAGAAATATGTTTTTTTTTTTTTTTTGCTGAGGAAGATTAGCTCTGAACTAACATCTGCTGCCAATCTTCCTCTTTTTTTGCTTTGAGGAAGATTAGCTCTGAGCTAACATCTGTGCCAATTTTCCTCTTTTTTTGCTTTGAGGAAGATTAGCTCTGAGCTAACATCTGTGCCAATCTTCCTTCACTTTATATGTGGGTCACTGCCACAACATGGCTGATGAGTGGGATAGGTCTGCGCCTGGGATCTGAACCTCCAAACCTGCATTGCTGAAGTGGAGCATGCTGGACTTGACTGCTATGCCATGGGGCCAGCCCTGAAATATGATTGACTTTTGTGTGTTGACCTTATGTTCTGCCACCTTCCTAAACTCATTTGTCAGTTCTAGGAGTTTTCTGGTTAGACTCCATATTTTCTACATAGACAATCCTGTTGTCTGCAAATGGGCACCATTTTATTTCTTCCTTTCTAATCTATATGCCTCTATATAAATATAAATATAAGAGTATATTTTCTTATACAAATAAATAAATAAAAATAAATAAATAAAGAGTATATTTTCTTACATAAATATAAGAGTATTTCTTTTTCTTGCCTCCTTGCACGGGCTAGGACTTCTTGTACAATGTTGAATAGGAGTGATGAGGGTGGACATCCTTACTGTGGGGGAGGAAGACAATTCCTCTGCTCTCTAGGTCCTTCTGGCTGATCTAAGAATTAAACTGACATGAGACAGATTAACAGGAGAAAATCAAACAAAGCTTTATAACATGCATCCATGGGAGAAACCCAGGAAGGCTGAGTAACTCGCCAGAATGCTGCTGAGGTTGTCACCTTAAATACCGTCTTCGGCTAAAGACAAAGGAGGATGTTGTGGGCAGTGGTTTGGGACTTCAAAGGGGAGGAGGGCAATTTACATGGAGATGGGAGAGCAAATGGGCCAACTATAGACAATGTGACCTGAGAGACAGATTTTCCATCGCACTATGGTTATCTTACGGCATTACCTCCTTCCTGGAACGGGCCTTCCATCTTAAATTCTTTTAGGCAGTTAGGGGGAAGGTCAAAGTTTCTTTCAGTGTCTTTTTGTCCTTAGAAATAATCAAGGCAAAGAGACGCATTTTTGGGTGGCCGATTCTGATCCCCCACATTATCTTGCTTCGGACCTTAGAGAAAAGCATTCAGCCCTCTGTTATTAAGTATGATGTTAGTTGTAAGTTTTTGTAGATGTCCTTTATCAGATTTTAGGAGGTTCCTTTCTATTCCTAATTTGCTGAGAGCTTTTATTATGAATGTATGTTGAAGTTTGTCATGTGTTTTTTCTGCCTCAGTTAATATGATCATGTGGTTTTTCTTCTTTAGCCTATTAATATGGTAGGTTACATTGATTGATTCTCAAACACTGAACCAGCCTTGCATTCCTGGGGTAAGTCCCTCTTGGTCAAGATATACTATTCATTTTATATGTTGTTGAATTCTGTTTGCTAATGTTTTGCTGGGCATTTTTGTAGCTATGCTCGTGAGAAGCATTGGTCTCTAGGCTTCCTGTTCTGTCTATGTCTGGTACTGGTATCAAGGTAATGCTGGCCTCATGAAGTAGTTTGGGAAGTGTTTCTTCTATATTCTGGAAGACGTTGGTGTTATTTCTTCTTTAAATGCTTGGTAAAATTTGCCAGTGAAGCTATCTGGGCTGGGATAGTTCTCTTCTGGAAGATTTTAATTTATAAATTCAATTTCTTTGATAGATATAGAACTCTTTGGATAATCTGCTTTTTTTGAGTGAGTTTTGGTAGTCTGTGGCTTTCGAGGAATCAGTCATTTCATCTAAGTTGTTGAATATAATGTGTGTAGAGTTGTAATAGGATCCTCTCATTATCCTTCTAATGTCAGAGTCTGTAATGATGTATCTCTTTCGTTACTAATATTGATAGTTTGTGTCTTCTCTCTTTTTTTCTTTGTCAATTTGGCTAGTGGTTTATCAATTTTATTGATCTTTTCAAATAATCAGCTTTTGGTTTTGTTGATTTCCTCTATTTTTTTTCCTGTTTTCAATTTCCTTGCTTTCTCCTCTTTTCTTAATTCCTTCCTTCTGCTTGCTTTGGGTTTATCCCGTTCTTTTCCCCCCTAGTTTGTAGTTTCTCAAGATAGAATTGGATTGATGTTTTGAGACCTTTCTTTTCTTCTAATATAAACATTTTAACGTTACGAATTTCTCTCTAAGCCCTGCCTTAGCTACATCTCACAAGTTTTGGCTTGTTATAATTTTATTTTTATTTGGTTCAAGTATCTTATAATGTCCTGAGACTTCCTCTTAGACTCATGGATAATTTACAACCATGTTGTTTTATTTCCAGTGTTTGGAGATTTACCAGTTACCTTTTTGTTATTGACTTTTAATTAATTCCACTATGGCCAGAGAACAGACTTTGCACGACTTCCACTTTTTAAATTTGTTAAGGTTTGTTTCGTGACGCAGGATATGGTCTATTTTGGTGAACGTTCTTTGTGCACTTGCAAAGAAGGTGTGCTCTGCTGTCGATGGGTGGAACGTTCTGTAAGTGTTCATTAGATCCAGTTTGTCAACAGCGTTTTTCAGTTCTATATTCTTACTAATCTACTTTTCCTGTCAATTACTGAAAGGAGTGTTGAAATCTCTGCTTATAATTGTAGATTTAGTTCATTCCCCTGTTCAATTCTATCAGTTTCTGCTTCCTGTATTTTGAAGCTCTGTCACTGGGTGCATACAGATTTAGGAGTGTATGTCTTTTTGGTGAATGGACTCTTTCATCATTATAAAATTTCCCTCTTTGTCCCTGGTAATTTTCCTTGCTCTGAAATCTATCTTGTCTGATGTTAAAATAGCCACTCTAGCTTTCTTTTGATTACTATTTGCAAGGTGCATCTTTTCCATTCCTTTACCATTAACTATATCAGAAAGTGGGTTTCTTGTAGACAATGTATTGTTGAGTCTTGTCAGTTGACCTATTCTGACAATCTCTGGTCTTTATCTGGTATGTGTGGATCATTTACATTTAATGTAATTATTGATATGCTCGAATTAGAGCCTCCACTTTATAATTTGATTTCTATATTTGTTCCTTCTGTTAATGGTTCCCCTGTTTCCTCCTTTTCACTTTCTTTTGGGTTACGTGACTGACTGTTTTTCTGTATTCTATTTTAATTTATTTATTGATTTTTTTAACTATATCTCCTTGTATACTTTTTTTGTTTTTTGTTTTTTTTATGGTGAGGAATATTGGCCCTGAGCTAACATCCACTGCCCATCCTCCTCTTTTTGCTGAGGAAGATTAGCCCCGAGCTAACATCGGTGCCCATCTTCCTCTATTTTGCATATGGGATGCCACCACAGCACTGTTTGATGAGCGGTGTGTAGGTCCACACCTGGGATCTGAAACTGTGAACCCCAGGCTGCCAAAGTGGAACGCATGAACTTAACTGCTACGCCACCGGGCCGGCCCCTGTATACTTTTTTAAAAAGTGGTGGATCTAGTGATTACAATATACCTCCCTCACAGTCTACTTAGCCAGTTTTGTTTGAACGAGGTCGTCAGGCTACAACGTGAGGCTGCAGGGAAGTCAGCTAGAATTAGGATTGCCAGAGTTAGCAAATAAAAACACAAGATGGTCCTTGCAATATTTCAGGGATTTCATGGAATTTTTAACCAGAAAAGAACATTTAAAAAAATACAGCATGTCAAGTTATGTTTGAATTTTAAATAAGCAGCGAATAAATGTGTAGTGTAAGTATGTCCCATGCACTATTTGGGACATATGTATACTAAAAAAAATCATTGTTTATCTGAATTCAAATTTAACTGGGTGTCCCTGTATTTCATCCGGTAACCCTAGTTAGGATGCTATTTTGAGTGAAGGTGGCCAGGAAAAGGCTTGGTGGTGATGAGATAGGGACAAGTAGACAGATCAAAAAAGAGATTTAGGAGGCAAAATCTAGAGGACTTGTGATAGATTGGACATGAGGGTGAGGGAGAGAGGCATCGAGGATGACCCCATGGTGGCCTCTGACCTGTACCCCCATTGGGTGGAGACTGGTACCCTCACTGAGATGGGGAACCCAGGAGGAGGAACGGGTTGAGGCTGTAGTGGGACATTTGGATGCATGGATTTTGTGGTGTCTTTGAGACATGCAAGTGTTGGTGAAAGGCAGGAGGCTGGATATCCAGGTGTTTGCTTAGAGAGAGGTCTGGGTTGGACACGCACAGACGCTGATGTGTGGGGTTCTGGCAGACCCCCAGAAAGAGAGCACGTGTGCGAGAGTAGGACAGCGGCCACGTTAAGGAGGAGGATCTGGCAGCGGAGGCTGAGAAGAGGCATCCCAAGAGGGAGGAGGAAGCCAGCAGAGTGTGTCTCAGGTGGAGGGAGCGGCAGCAGTGCCAAACACACCTGAGAGCTGGAGCAGGATGAGTCCTGGAAGCCAGGGGGAAGCAGGGTGGAGGACGTTTTTCTGATGGGAGAGACTTGAGCCTGTTTAAATGTAAACCATCTAGAAGAGAGAGAATACGTGAACATGGAGGGGAGAGAGTTGGCTGGACTGTGGGAGATTCTCCAGAAGGTGGGAGAAATTACCCTGCAGAGTGTGGGGAGGGCAAGGGTGACCTTGGCTGGGAGGAGGGACCCCTCCTCCATTATGCAACAAGAGGGACCGGCTTAATTTGGGTTCCCTGAGAGCAGAGCCTGAGACAAGCCTTTATTTGGGAGGTGACCGCAGGAAACACAAATGAGGAAGTGGAAGGAATGAGAGAAAGAAAGAGGAGAAACTGAGGTGGCGGCAGGATTCTTGAGCTGGTGGCCACTGTGGGACACTGGAGGGCGGTCCTCGTGGGCCCTCTGAGGAACCTGCAGAGTGAGCCTCAGCGCCGACCCCAGAAGGACATTGATCTGCCGCTCTCATCTTCCATGGGTGGGGGTTGTCCCTGGGGTATTGACCCCTGCCCTTAGGTCTGCTGGACCTGTGGCTGCGTGAGTCCCACCCTTGCCGCCTCCTCAGAGCCTGGAGGGTTCCTGAGGTGGGCTGTTGGGTCAAGAACTGTCTACACAGCTGCCGCTGGAATCTCAGGAGGGCGGACGGGATGTGGAGGGGGCGCTCAAATCATCATTCCCTGGATGGGGGTGAGGCGGGGTGGGATGGGTGCTGAGCAGGCAGGGAGGTGAGGGGGTCACTGAGGGGGTTCCCCTCTACTGGCTTCTCTGGTTTGGAGACAGGAGGAAGGAGGAGCTGTGTTGAGGGAGGGAGGAGGTGGTGGAAAGGTCCAGGGGTAGAGGGCAGAGGGCATAGGGCATGGAGGACCTTTTCATTATGGAGTGGGAGAGGCCAAAGGAGGCGGATTCAGATGGGTGGATTTTCTGGCAGGATGAGGCTGGCTGAGGCTGCTGACTGAGGCTGCTGACCTTGAACTCATCACTTGTCTGTCTCTCTGGAGCAGGTGGCACTTGGAGAAGGAGCTGAATCAGCCGGGGCTGGGGTTCTGCCAGGCAGCAGGCCGACTCTCTCCCTGCTGGCACAGGGACGGCTGTGGGGTGTGGGGGCTCTCCCTCAGGGAGCCTGTCAGGCACCGGCAAGGGGCTGGCGGAGTGGGGGGGTAGGGGCACCAGAGGCACAATGAGTCTGGGGCTGGAAGGGACTTTCAGGACCACGTGGCACGCCTGCCTCCCCGTGTTAGCAAACCCTGTTGCTGCCACCCTCCAAATATCTCGCCTCCTCCACTGCCACCACCCAGTCCCAGCTGTCATCATCTCTCACAGGGGTCATAGTCACAGCTCCCTGACGAATCAGCGTACCTGGGGAGCGGTCCTGGGAGAGACACCTGTAGAGGAGTGAGGAAGCACCCCTGGAAGGGGGAGTCAGGTGGTGACACAGTCCCCAGCAGTGGCGTCTGCCCTCCTGCACGGAGCTCTGGAGCTGGGATGGCCCTGCAGGGTTGTCCCACACTGAGGCCTTTGCTTCCCGCATTTGACCAGTTATGGGAGGTGGGTTGCCCCAGGGGGGCATGTGACGTGGATGAGGGGTCCTTTGCTGAGGACCCCTCCTAGGGAGCCAACGTTCTCTGCAGCTGGGGAAGGATTGGGGTCCCAAAGGAGGAGCTGGGCGGAGCTTCCACTGCAGCCAATATGGACCCCAAGAGCTGCTCCCCCCACGCCGGCCTCCGCCTGGTCCTCCCTGACCTTATCTCCTTCCACCCTCTCCCTCACTCCCCTTGCTCCGGCCACACTGGCGTCCTCACTGTCCTGGACCGCCGAGTGTTCCCCTTTTGCCCTCCCTGTTTCCTCCATTTGGAACTCCCTCCCCATCCCTGCCCCCACCAGCAGGGCTCCCTCCTTGGCTCCTCCAGGCCTCTGCTCAAAGTCCCCTTCTCAGAGAGGCCCCTCCTGATGACCCGACAAGACAGCACTCCTGTCATCACTCTGCCCCTGACCTGCCTTAGTGCGTCTTCTTAGCATTTGTCACCATCGGACATTATCACGTATACTTACCAGTTTGCATGCTTGTCCCCGCCTCCTTCCGCCCCTCTCACCCTGGGGCTGGGGTTTGTGTCTGGTTCGGTCCCGGCTGTGTAGCAGCTGCCTGCTCAGTGTCTGGCACAGAGCAAGCACCCAGCACATGCTGCTGAACGAATGAACCAAAAGACTGCGGTCCGGAGAGGGGAAGAAACGTTGGTGCCCCAGGGCTCCAGGTACCCCTGCTCACCATGAGGGTGTGTGCTGGATGCTGAAACCCGGAGAAAGACAAGTGGACAATCAGAGCCACCGCTCTGAGAGAGGCCCCCGGGGCTGTGGGCACAGGTGGAGGCTTCCTGGAGGAGGCGGCAACTGACTCCTGAAGGTGGCAGGAGTTGGCTGGGTGAAGAATGGGAGAAGGGCGCTTCAGCCGCAGAAACTGCACAGAGACGCAGAGCGTGAAACAGGCTCTTTCTGGGAATTGAAAGAAACGGGTGTGTGTGTGTGTGTGTGAGGGATTGAGAGGGGCAGGGAGAGTAGGACTGGGGATGATTGCTAGACACAGAGGCAGGGCTGGATCAGGCAGTGCTTTGTGCCCTGGGCCACAGGGCCTTGGAGTTTATACCTTAAGCTGCAGGAGCCCCTGAAGTGTTATGAGCAGGTGAGGGACATGATCGGATTTGTAATGGAGAAGGATCTTGGTGGCTGCGTGCAGAGGAGGGAGAGGCCTGGAAGCCGGGAGACTGGTGAGGAGCTCTTACAGTCGGGCAGGCAGGCCGAGACGGGGGTCTGGACCCAGGAGGTGGCAGCGGGGAGAGGTGCTCAGGAGACTGTGCTGGGGCGAGGAGGGGAGGTGTCCAGGCGTGTTCCCGTCTGGTGGAACCGGGGGGAGCAGGGGCGGGCATGTGTGTGCCTGTGCTCAGGTCTGTGGTGGCGAGGACAGAAGGCCCAGTCCAGGCAGCCTGGGAGGAGAGCACGGCTGGCTATGCAATCTGTGGGGTCCGGGGTGGGGTCCCTTGTTGAAAATCACGAAGCCTTTCAAGATGGCAGCAGAGCATTAAAGCCGACGAGCGGCCCTGTGCGACCGCACAGGCTGCACAGCTGAGAAGCGACCGAGGTGGGCGGGGGAAAGCTTTGGCTGGCAGAACCTGCAGAAGACTCAGGGTCCAGGAGGGTCAGGGATGCTGCCCGCCCTCGAGACCGCAGGTGTCAAGAAACAGGACCACTCCCGGGTCCCTCAGCCTCCACCAACACTGTGGCTTTACTTCCTACAGCTCCGCCTGTCTTCAGACGCCTCAACCGAGCAGGGTTGGGATGGGAGAGGAGCAGATTCCAGGGGGAGGGGCCCGGTCCCAGGAAAGGGGTGCACAGAGAGAAGGGGGTGGGAAGACTCTCACTGAGGAGAGAGGGGGTGGGCACCTCTCCTGGTGGTGCGGCCTGGGAGGAAGCCCTCTCTTCAGCCCCGAGGGGTGGGGAGCCCTCCAGACCTCTCAGTAGGACTGGGGAGATGTAGGATTTTGCGGGGGGCCTGGGGCCCCTCCCTGCACATGCCCAGGGAAGTGGAAAATTATGCAGAGAGCCTTGGCTGTGTAGACGGAGCCAAACTGGATCAGCTAGGTCCTTATCGACATGCTCTGACTTGGGGAATAACAGAGAAGTCTCTGTACATCCGGTAGCTGGGCTGGGAAAGATATCAAGACACAAGAAGACCTTGGCTCTGCCCTCTGGGAACCCCCCTAATGGGGAGACACAAGCCTGCCCTCTGTGGGTCTGCTGAGGGGGCCGCCTGTTTTCAGGGAGATCCTTGTCCAAGAGGAGACAGTCCTGCCCCTGAGGGACTCCCAGTCTGACGAGCGAAACAGGACACACTCACTCACACATGTACACACACACAGTAGAAACAGATGGGTCCCCAGGAGAGTGCTACCAATGAGGATGCTTCAGGGCTGGAGTAAAACAGAGGAGACACGAGCCACCTTGGTGTCTCTAATCAAGGTCAGCTTCCCGGAGGAGGTGATTTTTTACCAAGGGGAAAGGTGGTGGACCTTCACAGCAGAAATAGGGGAGGGCATGTCTAGTCAGGGAAATGGCTCCTAGGTGGTTTGGAGGGGAGACTGCTGCGTTCGGAGCCTCGTCTCTTGCGCCCCCAGGCACCTGCTTGATCCCCGTTCGTGCTCCAACTCCCTCTGCAGCTGGCATCAGTTTGGTCCTTTGAGCTGAGACTGTGCGCTGGAGACGGGTGGTGATGAGGGCTGGGTGTCGCCCCACCATCCAGACCATGCAGGCGCCAGCCATTGCCGCCGGGTGTGCCAGAGGCCAGCACGTCACACATCCTCCCAGGTCTTCGCGTCCACCCCAGCCCTGATCCAGGCTCCTCTGCGCCAGCTTGGTCGCCCCTGCCTTCTGCTGAAGGAGCTCATTCTTCTCCACCCAAGTGTCAGAAAAACCAACTCAAAGGAGCTTAACCAATAGGAGTTTTGATTATTTCTATTATTTTACACCAATATTTCCAGGCATACGTGCAGGCACATTTCTAAAGGGTTTACAAATAATAACTCACTTTTATCCTCATAACAACTCTATGAGGTAGGTATTACTATTGTTGTTGTTGATTTTGCAAATGAGGAGGCTGAAGTAGCTTGCTTAAGGTCACTATCTCACTTCACAAGATGTCGGGAGGTTGGGTAGATCCAGGGTAGATCCAGCAGCTCAGCACATTATCTTGGACTTCACTTCTGCTCATCATTCCAGTCAGCTATTCTCAGCGTCAGCCATGTCTCCCCCTCATGGTCACAAGGTGGCTGCCACATCACATACTCACACCACAGTATCCAAAATCAGGAAAGGAGGGCTCCTCTCCTAGTATGTGGCTTTCTTTTTTATCAAGGAGTAAAATCTTTCTCAGAATCCTTTCTGCAGACTTCTTTTTATGACTTATTGGCTAGAATTGGGTCACCTGCCCACCTTTAAACCAATCACTGGCAAAGGGAGCAATGGGCTTGCTGTGACTGGCTTTGGCAATCTTGTGTAGCCCTGGGGGTGGCGCCTCCCTCTGCTGAGCCCCCACCCGGAGACCAGGGCATGTCTCTGGGTGGCAATCTGTCACAGCACAGCTTCTCAAACGGTCAAGCCCTTTTGCTTCCCAACATTTTTGAAACCATCAGGGAACTCAAACTAGTGTTTAACCAAGTCAAAAATGGTTTCTTCACAGGTGTGAGTGGCTGTGGCATATCTGGGGGAATTAAAGCAGAGGGGTTTGGCGGCAGCAGCGGGTTTCGGTCAGGAAGGAGCAGGGCAATCATTGGGAAGGCCGGGGAAGGCCGGGGAGGGCTCTGCCTGGAGCACGAGGAGTTCGGGACTTTGGGGCAATAGGGAGCCACTGAGGGATTGTGAGTAAGGGAGGGCAGGGTGTGGTGGGTTTGAGGAACTCACTGACTTGCCTGGAGGGTGCCTGAAGAGGGAGCTGGCAGTGACGGTCCAGGGTCTGAGTGAGGGCGGTGGCAGCAGGCATGGAGGGAAGGAAGCAGGGTCACCCTTCAGTCTCCTCTTGTCCTGGTCCAAAGTCACGCTCTTATGCCCCCTCCCCACCAAAGAAAGTCGTTCCCCCAAACCTGCCTCCTCTCGCACTCTTTCCACCCCTTTCCAGTTTCCACTCCCCGTCACCCTTACTTGACTCCCACCCACTCCTCAGTCCCTCACAGTGTGGCTTCTGACCCCTTCTACCTTCTACCCACAGTGATCTCAGGAAGCCCACCAGGGGGCTAAATTTATCAGGAAATTCTCGAGGAAATGGAGACAAAGCTCAGATTCCATTTCACCACGTATGTAAACAGGACGCTGCGGGCTGCCGCCAGCAGCCTCCTAATAGGATGGGAAGGTTTGTCCCAGAGCACGTGACTTCCCAGGGACACCCGACACTGTCTGACCCTGCTGTGGCTCTCCAGGACGCTGCTGCCACCACCGTGAGGTGACACCTCCACCCTATTCCCCCCCTTCTTCTCAGACTTCTCCTCGAGGTGCTTCTCCTCTGTTCACCCCGTAAATGTGGGGGTTCAGTAGAGTTCACTCTGGGATCCCTTCTCTTCTCAGGCTCCATCCTCCCACTCGTCTCCCCCCGTGGCTGGAATTCCCGCCTCTGGACCGGTGTCTCCTAGTCTTCCTCCTGCGCTCCAGACTGGATCTGCACCTGCCTACTGGACACCTCCGCCTGGACGTCCCTGGAGTCCTGCAACCAACAATGTGGAATCATCACCTTCTTCCTTGTTCCTGCTCGTCCCCCTTTCTTTCCTATCGCCACCAGTGGCTTGCGTCATCTTCTTCCCGCCACTCGAGCCAGGAGATTTGGGGTCATTCTTTAATCCCCTCCATTTACTCCCAATAGAGAGGTGCGCCTAGTGGACTGCTCAGAATCATCTCTCAAATCTATTCTCAAATCCTCAGCCTTTAGCCACCGCCCTGGTCCTCACCTTTGTCCGTGTCTTGTCTAGACCACCCGAGAAGCCTCCCAGCTGGTCTCTGTATTTCGAGCCCTCCAGGTTGGCCGATCCTTGGCTGGGCTCGAGGCTCTGCCTGTAAGAATGATGCCCACGTGGCCTGTAGGACTGGCCCACCAGGGCAGCTGGTGCCTCTGCCTGGTCATGAAGGTGGGGATCTCAAGGCCACCATTACAGCCGTTCACTTAAAAACACATCCCACATCCCAGAGCTGCGACCTGGGTCAGGAAGCCGGGATGAGGAGGTCCCTGTCTCCGCTGCAGGGGTCTCTGCAGGAAGCTGGAGGCTGGCCCTGGAACTCTGCTGCAGAACTACTGGTGTCTCTGCTCCTTGCTCGCTGGTGGAAAACAGACAAGGCGAGAGGAAGACAGCCCCTCCTCACTGTGCTTTCCAGATGGTGGCAGCTGCTTCGGCCCGGCAGAATCTAACTCACATTCCAAACTGTAGCTGCAAGGGAGTCTGGACATGTAGCGTTTAGCTTGCCAGGCCCCGCAGTGCTGGGAGCATGCCACACGGGAGGGAGAAAGGATGCTGAGGGCCAGTCCATTGCTCTGTTCTGATCCACCCTCCCTTTTGCACCTGAGGAACGTTCTGAAACATGGGTCAGATGATGTGCTGACCCCTCCAGAAGCTCCCATTACCTCCAGGAGACAGTGTGATTCTCCAGCCTCGACAGGTGCCTTTCTGTCCTCATGATGTGACCAGGCCCACCCACGGGTCTGGCAGTAACCACATTGGATCCTTGCCATGCCCCTGCAGAGCCAGGCCCTGGAGTCCCCTCTCCACCTGATCAACTGCCACATTCCTTAAGACTCAGCCCCACGTCCCCTCCCAGCCCTCACTTTCTCCTGCCCATCCCAGCCACCTTGACTGCACCTCAGGTGTGGCACCTTCTGAATGACGGCAGGTGGGTTTTACATCTCTCTCCTCTGCCACCCTCCTCTGCGGGGTCCTTGCACCTGGAGAATGTGTCTTACTAATGTTGGTACCCACAGACCTAGCGTGGGCTACATAGTAATAATAACAGTTGCTTATAGGGCACTTACAGAGTGCCAGGGGCTAAGGGTTTTATATTTATTAACTCATTTGATCTTCCTAACAACCCTCTGAGGGCGTGTGGCAGAGGCTGCTCCCTCCATCATCGTCCCTTTCCTTCTCTCTGGGTACACGACCACATCTCCTGGCCTCCCTTGTGGCTCATGTGTCCATGTGACCTCTTCTCGGCTATGGACACTGAGTGGACGTGATGTGTGCCACTTCCAGCCACGGCTTTCAGGAAAGCAGCGTGCTTCCCACACGCTCTCTCCCTTCTGCTGGGGGGACACCAGCCGTGGAGACCCAGCTAGGACCACGAGGACAGTGGCAGGGCCCCCTGGGGTAGGTGGAGCAATGTGAGGAAAGAGTCTGGACCCTTCCAGTCACCACAGGGCAGGGCCCCACCTGTGGCGCGGCCGCCCTCCTGGGCTGACGGGCGAGTGAGCCGTTCGTTGCTGCTGAGTTCCATCCACTCCATTCGGTCTGTTATGGCAGTCAGCCCAACCTGGCTGACGCTAGTGCAGACTAGGATTATCCCCATTCCAGAAGAGGGGAAACTGAGGCATGGGGCAGTTGGGTAACTTACCCAGAGTCACACAGCTAGTAAGCGGAATGCCAGGGTGAACCGCGGCAGCTTTGTCTCCACGTGTGCCCACAGCAGGTTCCCATGAAATAGAAGCAAAGAAAGGGGCAGTGGGGACCTGGAGTCTGGCAGCTGAGGGGGTTGGAGCAGGAGGCTGGGAGAAGGGAGAGGTCAGAGAGAGAAACAGAGGTCAGCTCTGAGCTCTGGGGAACACCCACAGGAAGGAGCAGAAGAAACAAATGAGGCCTGAGAAGCAGGTGCTGGAACAGACGGCAAGAGGCAGGGAGGCCAGTAGATGGAAAAGGGATGTACGGTGTGTGGTGACAGCTGCCCCAAGAGGACAGGCTGCATGGAGCCTAGGGGCTCCTGGAGGGCAGCAGCTGGGGGTGGGGGTTGATACAGATCTGAGTGTCACTTACAGGACCCGTGTGTTTAGGACTCCTGGGGACCTTGGTGATCATCAGCCCAGCTCTGACTGAGGAGGAGGCAGGCTGGGAGGGGTTCAGTGAGCTGCTGAAAATCCCACTGTGGGTTTTTAATTCCAGAAGGTGGCTTGTGTGGCACAGGCTGCGCTCCAGACTCACATCTGGAGCCCAAGAAACCCAGGGCACCCTCCCTCCGCCAGCCCCCGGCTTGCCCCGGCGTCACTGTGCCGTTACTTTAACTATCACGCTCGTGGAGAACTGCTGCCAGCATGTTAAAGACTGCGTTAATTAATTAACCAGGCACTTCATTGAGAGTCAATGGCGTAATTGTTGTTCGTGGTGGATAAATACTAATTGAATATTAAGAACATATTTGTGCAGAAGGAGCTGCTTCGGAAGCGAGCTGTGCCCTTTGTCAGCCAGATGTTTCGACTCATTCTGGAGGCTGAGTCATTACCGGGAGCGCCCTGGCATTCGGGCTCTGCTGTCGCTGTCTGAGGAGGCAGGCACGCAGCCTGCAGAGGGACCGGCGCCCAGGCAGTGAAGGGGTGGGGGAGCTCAGCGACAAGGAGGAATCGTGTGAAGTGAGAATGGTGTGAAGCGGATGACAAAAGCGCATTCACCTCTGACTTGGGCAATTCTAGGTGTGATCTTAGCCGCTGGAGAATGCCTCCTTCCCTTTAAAATCCTTCCAACAGCTGGTTTAATCCAGGCCAGTGATGCAGGCAGGGTGGCGCCTATTGACTCCATTTTACAGGTGGGGAAACTGAGGCTCTGTGAGTGGAGGTGACTTGTTCAGGATCACAAAGCCACAGAAGCCCAGTCTCCATGCTTCCAGCTACATCCCTGCTGTGGCAGGCAGCTCAGGCATGGGCCCCAGGCGGCTGGTCAGCCGAGGGGAGGTGATCGTCCCCCGTGGTCCTCTGGAGGCCCCGTGTCTCGGAACCGACCGGCCCCCAGGAGTCAGAGCCCTCCCCGGGTCTCCAGCTTCCATAACTGGCTCAGCCCCGTCACAGCAGTATAGTAAGGAATGCAGGCTCCAGAGCCAGAATGCTTGGATTCAGAGCCCAGCTCAACCCTATGTGCTGAGAAAGCTTGGGCAAATTACTTAAGTTCTCTGTGCCTCAGTTTCCATACTTATAAAATGGAGATGATAATAGTCCTTGCCTCATAAGCAGGACAATGGATGGCCCATACTGTGCCTTCCCATAGATTAAGAAAAGCTTCTTCCTCACCCCCCACTCCCCCAATCCCCCACCAAGAGACGCAGATATGTGCCGGATGCGCTGCTTGGTGGGAAGAATGTGGTCTGCCCTCTTGGCCAGATGCCCTTGTACAGTGAACAACCCACCTGGCTGTACATGGCAGCCCCCCCGCCCCAGGGGTGTTAGGAGAATGAGCCAGGTGTCACACAGGAAGCACCCAATGCATGTTAGTAATCTTCCATTTTCTGACCTCCCCTCCCAAGAACCGGGCATGACTTTGCTGTCACCCACGTGCTGCCGGCAGCCTCCTTCAGAAGGGCTGATAAGTAGACGTTGACATGCAGACCAAGAACGTGAGTGGGGACAGCTTCTGTCGCAGCACCAAAGGCAGCAGAGGGTCCGTGGAGCCTGATAACAGAGTGTCTCCTCAGAGCCTTGGCCCTGGAGCCCTTGGAGTGGCTGGAGAGGGCCCCTCCCTCCGCCCCGATTCCGGCCTCTTAGTCACTTGGTCTTGCTCTCAGAGAGCCAGCTCACAGCTGTGGGAAACTCTCAGTTTGGGCCCCCCAACAGGCAGGCCCTGAGACAAGGATTTAAATCTGACTGGATTCAAGTTTAATTGGGAGGTGATCCCGGGAAACGCTGGGAGGGGAGTGGGGAATGAGATGGAAGGAAGACAGTGCTCTGGGCCACTGGCGCTCAGGTCCTCTGAGGACCCCAGGGAGAGGTGCAGAGCACGCCCCTCAGGTGCCCCACCAGGGGCCTCCCGCTCCCGGCGGGTCAGGCTGCCCAGGGCAGCCACGTGGAGGGTGGTGTGGATGGCGGTCATCACGCTGGGAGAGATCCTGGGCTGGGAGCTGGGCAGGCGGCCCTGGGTGGAGAAGTTCGAGCAGACGTGGGCGGCGCTGGTGGTCCACTCCACCACAGAGCACCTTCTCATCGCTCGGCTGTGCGCCCTGCGAGGCGGGCTGGGCAGGGCCTCTTCCAGTGGCAGAGTTGGAAGTGGAGGCCAGGGGGCCTCCGTCTTGGGCGTGGACAGTGCTCGCCGAGTGCCAGGCACTGTTGTCTTGTGTCATTCCCATGATACAGGTCCTGTTATGAGTTCCCTCGGAGGGAAGTGAGGCTCAGAGAGGTTAAGTGCCTTTCCCGTCATCTCAAGCTAGTAAGTGGTACGGCTGCATGTCTCCAGGGCTTATGCTCTGAACTCAGTGTCCTGCATGAGCCACACTGTTCAAAACCCACCAGGCACACAGGGGTCGACAGGGAGCATCCTCTCCCTGCCTGTCCCGCGGCCTCCCAGTTTCCTCCTCTGAGGACACTGGAACCCATCGCCCCAGGGTGAGGGAGGGCTCCCGCTCACGGCCACTCTGGCCTCCACTCCGCACCTGACTCGGCCCAGTGGCTGAGGAGGAAGGCTCCGCCCTCAGCAGCTGCCCAGGGCCTTGCTTTCTTGCAACGCCCTCCCATGTCTCCCGGCTGGCGGCTGGGCAGCTGCTCTAACCTCAGCCCCCTGCGGCAGTTGAGGGCCATTCTTATTGGTCAGGGTCTGGGTGAAGCCCCAGCGGCTCCCATCGCTCCCCAGGGGCTTTCCAGGCCAGATAGGCTCAAGACAGAATCCCACAGCCACCACAGGCGGGCCAGCAGGAGCTCCTCCGTCCACGGGAGCTGAGGGGGAAGGGAGGGATGCAGAGCCGCCTCCAGGAGCTCCAGTCTGAGGAGGGAGGCAGAGTCTCCTGCCCTTAAGGACCTCCTGGTCGGAGCGGCAGACCAGCCCCCGTCCTCAGGGAGCTCCCGGTCTGCTGGGGGAGGCACAGCCCCAGTCCTGGGGGCAGCTCTGTGTCCTCTGCCCTCTTGACAAGGTAGCAGGGTCTGCACAAGCCCACACTGACACTCAGAAAGAAGCTTGGAACCCAGAAAGGAGTGGGCGTGGTGTGCGGGGGTAGGTGTGAGGGCAAAGCTTTATACTCTCCTCCCGGAGGTGATGGAGAGCTGGCAGGGCCCCCCAAGGAAGGTGAGGCCCCTGTGGCAGGAGCCAGGGTCCATCTGTGGCTCTCACCAAAGTCTTTGTCATTACACCGACCCATCTCGTGGGGAGGTGGGGATCTCAGTGACCTTACCATCTCCTCCTGGGCCCCCAGGGCGGCACCCCAGAGCTAGGGCGACCCCTGGGCTCAGAGCCCAGTGATTTGTGGGTGATGTTAGGTAGGGTTCCTTTGTAGATACCTCAGAGGGGCTCTAGCCAGGGCCTGCACAGCATGGGTGTGGGTCCCTGGCAGCCAAGAAGATGCTCAGGAGAAGCCAGAACTGCCCGAGGCATCAGCACCCTGAGGCACCTTGGGCTAGGCCCCCAGCACTGCAGCTTCCTCGTAGTGTCAGACACTGTCCCAGGCCTCCACCTCACCAGCAAGGCTCTCCTGGGGAGCCGATGACATCAAAAGTGCCCCAGGAAGCCACCCGCCCCCAGGGCGACAGACGGGACTATTTATGTGGAGGAAACGCAGCCCTGTCACCCTCCAGCTCCAAGTTGCCTTCTGCTCCCCCGCGGCGCCCGGGCTGCGCTGCCTATATTAGGAGCTTAGCAGATGGCAGGAGCTGGTACCCTCCCCCATGCCCCGGGTTGCCTGCACGTGCCAGCGAGGCCCAGAGCCAGCCAGGCCTGGCCCCCCATCCTGGGCTGCCTCCACCTGCCTCTGACCCTAGGGGTAAGGACTCGGTGTCTGTCTGATTCCTGGGGACAAGCCAGAGGAACCCATGGAGAGGTGGTACAGAGAGGGTGGGATAATGGCTGGAAGACGGGGAGCAAGGAAGGGGTGGAAGGAACAGTTCAGAGATAGGGGTGAGGAACTAAGGAGCAGGGAGGAGAGGTAAGATCTGAGGGAGAGGTGTAGAGCAGAAGAAAGAGGAGTCTGGGGTCTCAGGGGCCCCCAACCTGTATAGCCATATGTGCAAATTAGTGAAAGGTGCCCTCTGTGGGTAGATGAATTAGAAAAAGGCGTAAGTCAAGTGTTTCTTAGCGTGAAGAAAAAGACACTTTTTGTCCCAGAGGACTTGGCCCCATGCCAGGTTGCCCTGCCTGGGGGGCAATCATGGGTCCAAATGCAGCCCCCTTGTGACCTGCACAGTTGTCCCTGGCAGCTGCCCCTGAGCCCCCGGCTAGAAGAGGGGCTGGGGGAGGCAGGCCTGCCTTGGGGCCTGAGCTTGGTGCTGGGGGCTGCTTTAGGTGGACCCCAGCGCTCTCTCCGCTGGCAGCCAGGTTCTGGGCTCCACGGCTCCTGGGAGAGGGAAGCAGCCACCGATGCTCGAAGGGGGGGCCACAGGTCTGGACTGTCACCCCCACAGGGGACCAGGCTGGAGTTGCCACAGGTCATCTCCTGCTGGCTCTCTGCCTGGCTGGGGCACCACACCGTGTGGCTTCCTAAGGAGCCTGGGCTCCCTGGTGAGCCTGGAGCCCTCAGCTGGGAGACGGTGAGAATTGTCTGCTCGCCAGCATGGTTAGACGGACTGCCTCTTGGGTGGACCCCGTTCGTAATGGTTTGTCCCAGATGCCTTCCTGGCATCGCCATCCTCATAAATGCCTCCAGGCTCACCAGGTACTTAGTGGGTTAATAAAGAAGCACATATATTACTCCATTGGATAAGACTGGAGGATTCTCCCTCCCCCACCCCCATACAAGAATGCCTGTGCTGCCACCACCCCTGCTGCCACCACCTCCGCCAGCCTCCACGGACACTTCTACCCTCCCCGTTTCCAGACACTGCCCCTGACCCAGCCCTGGCCAGCCTGCCGAGAATGCCCCGGGCTTCTGCAGGGGGCTGCCTTGTGGGGTGCCTTTGCCTTCCTGGCTAGATCCATGGGCAAAGGCCTAGAAAGGGGGACGCCACAGCATTGACGAAAATATGTTATAACTTATCGAGCGCTCGCCATGCACCAGGCTCTGTACCAAGCAGACTCTTTTATCCTCACGACAACCACATGAGCAGGTGTGATTGTCTCCATCTCACAGATGAGGAAACCGAGGCTCTGGGAGATTACGTGACGCCCCCAAGGCTCCATGTCGAGTGTGTGGTGGAGCTGGGCTCGCCCAGGGCAGGCTGACTCAGGCTCTGCTCTCACCACTAAGCCATATTCGCTTCTGTGCTGGCTCCTGACCTGCCTCCTCCACCCTCCTCCCCACATCCCTTCCTTGCACCCAATTTGTTGAGCTCCTACTGTGTGCAGGGCCCCCTCTGAGCAGAGTTTACCTTCTAGAACAGGGGCTCCTCCTATTGCAATGCCTTGGACTCCTCTGGCGTCTGGGGAGGCCTACAGACCCCTTCTCAGAATAACATCTGTAAATCCACATGGTAAAATTTATGAGATTCAAAGGAAACCAATCTATTAAAATGCAGTTAACAAAATATTAAGAAAAAATTGTGATGGAGTAATAATATATGTGCTTCTTTATTAATATACTAAATAATAAGATCAAGCAGTGGATCTAATAAAACTATCATTTTGAAGTAGGGTTGAGTATAAATGGTATTTCGAGATTTCTGCCATAATTATCGCATGATTTGAGATTATCTGCACCTTCTCTGGGTGACAAAGCCACAGGATCTGTGACTATTGCTGTGGTTTGTTGCTAATATGCACAATGGAAGGAAGTGCTGAATTCAACCAAAGGTGAGTGAAAATAAAGAGGGATTTTTTTCTCATCCACACTCACAGATCCCTGAATTCTCTATTCAGGGATCCTCAGGGGACCTGCGGCCCACAGGCCTTTCCTAGTGGCCGGAGACAAAGAGGAGACAAACAGATAACCTAGCCGGGGGTTGAAATGCAGGAAGAGGTCAGGGATCTCTGAGGGGACACCTGCAGGGAGTGGGGAGGGAGCCTGGGATACCTGGGGGAAGAGTGACAGCAGAGGGATCAGTGAGGAGGCCGGGGCGGGAGTGGGCCCAGCGGGGAGAGAGTGGTGCCATGAAGCTGCAGAGTTTTGAGCCACACAAAATGGTGGATTAATTCTGGGGATGGCAGCCGGTGGGACCACGGAGACCAGAGAGGGACATCGGTGGACGGATGTTCTCCTACGGTCCCCTGGCTGCAGGCGTGGAGGACTGCCTGTGGGGTGGGGACCAGGGAGGAGGAGACTGTGCTCCTCCAGCCTCCGTCCAGAGTGGCTGCAGCCAGGGAGGGGACACGTGGTCAGATCTGGGACACGTTTCCCAGGTGGGGCCGGCAGGACTTGTGAGGGTCAGAGGTGCGGGGTGAGAGGAGAGATGCTCACGCTCTGTTCACTGACCCCCACCAGTGGGCTGGCTGCGGGCAGAGCAATGGCTCTGGGGGCCCCTGCTGCTCTAGACATGATGCCACTTGTCCCCAACCGACAAGGTGCTCTGCGGCTGAGGCAGGGGCAACGGGGGAGCACCTAACAGGGGCCAGATTGCAAACTCACCTCTTAGTTTGTTAAAGCTGACGCTCTCTCGGCCATCAATCAGTGTGGCCTTTCGCAGGCGCCTTCTTGGACACCCTCTGCTGCCTCTGCGTAGCGCTGGCTTTGCTAAATTACCTGCTTTGCCCACACCCAGGGAGTTGCTCAGGAGATGACGTACCTGCTCAGCTGACACGGGTGCCCTCCGTTTCCTCCCACTTCCCTGGCAGCTCTGGAACCCCTTGGCAGCCCAAGCACAACCCTCCTCTTTCTCCAGGGCTGTTCCCAAGGACAGCTGCAGGCCAGGGCTTTGTCCCAAACAGAGAAACAAGCCGCCCTTGGTGGATGCTCAGAAGATGTCTGCCGACTGAACGGATGAAGGGTACAGGGGGAGGGAGAGAAAGACGGCTTCTCAGCTCCCTGAGTCTGCCCTCTCCTATGTGCCTTGAAGTCCCAGAACATCGGACGAACCCACGGTCCCATGTGAGGGCAGGAGGCTGTCCCGGGTCCAGATGCTGAGGGTTGGCCGCCATTTTGGATGGTCCACAGCCTGGCTGGACCCCAGCTGAGCAGTGGGAGAGCTGGGGCTTCACCCCTCCTCCATCCATCTGCTCAGCCTATCTGCATCTCACAGGCCCTGCTTTGTGGCCGTTAAGTTCTCTAGGACCCTCCCCCCGCCTCCCACCAAGGCTGTGTGGTAGGACTTTAGACTCCCTGCGCCCCGAGAGGGGTCGTGTCCCAGGAAAGTCCCATTTGGGATGCCCAAGGAGTCCCAGAGGGCTAGATCAGGAGTTGGCAAACTATGGCCTGAGGGCCACCTCTGGTCTGCCCCCTTTTTCCCTATGGTCTGTGAGCTAAGAAGTGTTTTTATATATTTCAATGAGTGAAAAAGAATCAAAATAAGAATAATATTTTGTGACATGAAAATTATATGAAATTACAATTTCATTGTCCATAAATAAAGCTTTATTGGCACACGGCCCTGATCATTCGTTTGTGTATTGTCTATGGCTGTTTCTGCACCATCGGTGGAGCTGGGCAGTTGTGACACAGACTGTGTGTGTCCGGCAAAGCAGAGATATTCACTCTCTGGCCCTTTATAGAACAAGTGTGCCTGCTGGCCTTGAGCCCATGGCCTGTGGAGCCTAGATCTGGGGTGGTGTTCCGGCCCCACCACTTCCAGGCTGAGAGAGTGACTGGGTCACATCAAGTCCCTTCAAGGGGTAGGTGTTTTCCCTCAGGTCCTTCATCGCTCCCGCTGAGACTGGGTTGAGGATTTCACGAGATCAGCCTGGGCAGCATCCGGCACCAGCGGGTGCAGAGTGGCGCCTTTGGGAAGCTCACACTGCAACCCCTGAAAGCTGTCCTTATGGGGCAGGTGTGGCAGGTTACATCCTGGAGACCAGGACCACGGCGGGTGGGGGCGGCCTGGCAAGCTGAACGGAGTTGCAGTCTCGCTGGCTTCTCCTAAGCGGCACAGTGACTGGGGCAGGCGCCGTGGCCTCAGGTGGGGAGGACACCCATCAGGCTTGGCCGTGGCCTCGGGGGCGGGAGAGGGGGTGGACAGAAGGTCACAGGCCGGGTGGTCCAGAGAGCACTGTCCAGGTGGCCCCTGGGGATTTGGGCAAGGCCCGCCCTTCCTGGGACTGTGGTAGAATAGCATCATCGGGGTAGGCTTGCAGCCCGCCCACGGCGGGTCTGAGGCTGGCAGAGCCGCTGGCAAGCTCCCCCTGGCATCTCCACCCCCTCCCAGGCATCCATCACCCCTAACCACTGGACCCCAGGGCACGGCCCACTGTGTGGCTGGGCCCGGGGGCCCAGGAGCCGCGGAGCGTGCCCAGGCTGGGGCGTTGCCTCTCTCTCTCGCCTCCCACAGTGGCTTTATTAATTGTTTATATTGGAGCCTGTTAATTGGCAATAACCAGCGTGCCGAAGTGTCTTTTAATCACCCCCTCTCAGGGCCCCGAGGCTGTGAAGGATCTCGGATTCAATAAAGTGAGAAGGAATTAGCACCCCTCCCTCTTCATTATCACAGTTAGATAAACTGCCAACACCTGTCATGCAAATACAGCGGGAGGGAAACCCGGCCCCTCCTCCTGGCCTGCTGCCAGCTTCCAGGGGTGAAACGCAGGCCAGACCACCCTGGGCGATGCGCAGCCACACGCACGCACACGGAGAGGCGCACACACACGCACAGGTGTATACAGACCGCAGACTCGCCTCCTGTGCCATCCTAGAGCGCACTCAGTCATTCAACAGGCACTTCTTCAGCATGACTATGTGCCAGGCACGGGCTCCCTGGGGACGGGACGATAACCTGTCACTGCCCTCAGCGAGACAGAGCAGTAGCCAGTTGCCCAATAGTAACCTGAGGGCCGTGACAGAGCCTCTGTGGGGGGCGGTGGGAGGCCAGAGGGACAAGGACTCTTTTCCTGGAATGCAGGGTGGGGAGTCAGACCCCTTCTCTGTGCTTAGGTGAAGCTGTGGCACCCACGCCCCTGTGGTTACTGGGGACCCGTCACCGGGCATGGAGACAGGGCCTCAGGGAGGGCTTTGCAAACGGCAGGGCAGGAGGGGCTGCAGTGGGAAGCTCTGGGGGCCGGTGTGAGGACCCAGGCACCTTGTCCTGAACAACAATGAATGGCTCCCCTTTTCCAACGTCTCAGTCCTCCGCTGAAGGCCCTGCGATATCTGAGTGGGTCTGCCTCTCCACCTCGAGTCTCCCCGGGGCTGGATTCCCATCGGCCTCCTGTAACCCACACCCCGTGCTCTAGACCTGCCGCCCACCAACACCGTGGGGTCTTTGCCTCCCGATGACTGTTCCTTGCTGCCCCCCGCCTGCCCGAATGTCCCCCATCCATCCTGCAAGGACTCATTTGGTTCCTTTGATTGTGGATGAGAACAGTGGGGACAGTGGTGGGGACAGCAGTGGAAACAGGGTGGGTCTGTCCCCTGTCAGCCCTGAGATTGGGTTTGAACCTCAGAGGGGAGACAGGGGAGGGCCGGATGGCAAAGGAGCTGCTTCTGAGAGACCCGAGGCTCTGGATGTGAGAGAAGCCAGGTCTGGGCCCAGAGCAGGGTGGGGACCATCCGCATCTTTACACAGACGACGGCGGTGTCCTGTTGAGGATGCCGTCACAAAACTTCCGGGACACGAGAAGGTGCTGCCCGCAGCTGGCATGGGGCACCCCTCTGGGGTCTCCTCAGGGAGGGGACCTCTGTAAGAAGCTGAGAGACCGCATGGGCAGATGGGGGGCAGGTAACAAACCAAGGGATTAAAAGTTGATGTGACCATATTTGTACCAAATATGCTGTGGAGACTGGGCTCCTGCATGGCAATCGTCTGCAAGTCCTCCTCCTCGTCCAGGTCGTACACTCCCTGAGGACGGGCACTGGGCTTTATTTATCCCTGTGTCCTGGGCCAGGGCCTGTCACCAAGGAGGAGCTGCCGGGGACGGTCCCGCAGCTCGTCCCTATTACAGTAGTGCGGGAGCAGCTTGGAGCCAACACTGACCCCTGGGCCCTGGGGCCCTGACAGGTCCTTTCCCTGAACAGCACCACCTGCAGGAGGCCTCTGGCCTCGGGTGACCTCCTGTAGCCCCAGCAAGGTGGGGCATGACTGCGCCCTTGCCCCCGGGCCGGGACAGGCACCTGAGAGGAAGGACAGAGGAGGGGCCGAGTGGTCCCTCCCAGATGCCCCTCCCCTCATAGCAGCCCTCAGTCAGCCGGAGCTGGGGGCTCTGCCCGTCCAGGGCCCTGTGTCCTGGGAGCCTCTGGTAAGTGAATGACCGGCCCCAGGCCAGTCACTTCCTCTTTAGACTCCAATTTCCTCATCCTTGAAACTAGAACCATAATAAGTCTGACCTTGCGGTTCCCCTTCTGGAGTACTCCTGGGGCTCCCCTGTGGCTTCAGGAATGGAAGCCCAGAGTCTTCTGTGGGCGTGCGAGACCCCCGGGGGACCGGCCCAGGTGCCTTCCCAGCCGCCTTCCCAGCCCTGTTCCCCACCTTCTTGCACCAGGCCCTGCGTTCTGGCCGAGGGGACTTTCTGACAGTTCCCTGAGTGTGGCTCTTCCACGCTCAGTTTTGCTCTTCCCTCAGGCTGGAATGCTCTTTTCTGCATAGCAAACTTCTCCTCCATTAAGACTCCCCTCTTGGACTTTCCTTTCACACCCTGTGCACACCCATCTGTGGCGCTCCCTGCCTGTCGTCATCCCCGTTATGCTGGGACCTTCCAGAGGAGCCGCGTCCCATTAGCTCCACGGCTGCAAGACCTGCACAGTGTTGGTGCACAGCGCCAGTTTGCCCGGGGTGAGGGGGGAGGAGAGCTCTTTGAGGTCTGCTCCAGCCACGGGATTCTGATCCTAGTGGTCTGTGCGTACAGGTGGGAGGAGGTGGGAAGCAGCAGTTGGGGGATGGGGGGAAGCTGTGTCCTTCTGGCCATGGAGCTCCAGTATGGCTCTAGCACTCCACCGCCCCAGGGCCTTCTTATGGGCCCATCATGACAGTCACAGGATCAGAGCATGAATTCAACAGGGCTATATTTGACTGGGAGTAATAGAGACAAAATATCAAAATGAAACAAGATAAAAGTGTATTTCTCTCTCATGTAAAAGTCCAGGGTAAAGTAGTCCAGGGATGACACAGCAGTTCTTCCCTACAAAGTCCTAAGGGACCTGGGCTCTTTCTTTCTTGTTGCTCTGCTATGCATGGTCTCCATGCCAGAGTCACCTCATGGTTCAAGATAGCTGCTGCAGCTCCAGCCATCTTATCCTCATTTCATCAGCAGAAAAGAAGGGATGAATAAGAAGGGGCGAGAGATGTGTACTAACGATCTTCAAGCAAACTTCCTGGAAGATTCCACATATGTCCCATTGGCCAGAAGTTAGTTAGATGACTATTCCTAGCTGTAAGGAAAATGTCTTTATACTCCAGACAGTCAGCTGGAAGAAGGGGTGAACAGATACTGGGGCAGCAGTAGCAGACTTCTTCCCAGGGATCAGTTTCTGCATTCAGCGTGCCCTCCCTTCTCCAGTGCTCCTGGCTGAGGCCCCAGGAGGCACAGGAGATGGGAGTTTGTCCCTGTCCAGCCCCTCCAGCCCCTCTGGACAGGACCCTACAGAGATTGTGCAGCCTATGGTGGGTGAGGTGGGGAGCGGGTCTGCTGGGCCCAGGAGCTGACCAGCCAGCAGGCAGCCTCCCCGCCTTGCAGGCCCCTCCCACATCCCCATTCTCCGGACACATCTCTCAGCTCCAGGGCTGCGGGCCTGGTGAGGCAGGCCGCCCCTGCCTTTCTCTTCGGTCGTCAGTTATTCACTAAGTACCAGAGGTCCTCAGCACCAGGCCGGGGCTGGGGTGCAAACGGGCTTGAGGGGTCTGCTGGTGAGTTAGGGAGAAGGCAGACATGTCACTGCAGAGAACAAAGAGCACTTGACGGGACCACTCCCCTGGACCTGCGCAGCCCCACCCTGGAGCCCCGCCCCCCCCCCGGCCTTCCCTCCTCTTCTCATGGCTGGCCCGTGTCAAGGCCGAGCTTGTCTTCAGGTCCCCACCAGCTCCCTGCCGACACATCACAGCTCTGCCTTCTTCACTCGTCCCACTGAGTGCCCGACGGAGGGTGGCCCTCAAGGAAAGTTTCCGGAATAGAATGCTTTGCTCTCTGCCCCTGGTTTCCTGATCGCTTCTGATCGCTTACCTCCGTTCATTCATTCATTCATTCAACAAATGTGTTCTAGGCGATGAGGACACGGCAGAAACAAAGTCCCTGCCCTCCAGGCCTGCACTCCGGTCACGGACCCCCAGTTTGCATTTGGGGGTCTCCCTCCTCTTCATCCACGTGGATTGAGTGGAGGATTGAGGATTGACCCCACTCCTACCTCGGGTGGGCACACGACCCCAGCCTCGCCAAAGCCCCCAATACCAGGGCTCTGAGGAGGTGCCCCGTGTGTGGGACTCCCCAGCTGTGGAGTGAAAGCCTGGGCTACCAGGGCCCACCCCGCCGGCCCGCGAGCAGAGCCAGCTCAGAGCAGCCAAGATGGTCCTGACGACATCGTTGAGCATCTGGATCCCGCTGTGTCTGAAGCTCCGCCTTTGCATTGACTTGAGCCGATTAATTCACCTCCCCTTTTTATTTTCCTTAAGCTCATTTGAATACAGTTTCTATGACTTAAAAGTGATTAATATGAGGGTGTAGGATGTCACCCCTCCATGGGCATTTGGACTTAAATAAAAGGAGCCCTTGAGATGGAGACATTTAAACTCTAAAGGAATCAGCCAATGAAAGGAATACACTGGGACACTGAGAACAGGCCCGCCCTCTCTAATGCCCCTGGGCAGTGGGTCCCACTCCCCCATCTCTGATGCCCCCAGGACTCCCAGATCGACTCATCTCTGCCCAGACCTCCACCAGGGACACACACTCTACCCAGCTTCCCACTGGACGTGTCTGCTTGCAGATCCCACGCACCCCACACGCCTCACATCCCAAACTGAACACCTCTGCCCCGGCTCCGCCGTAGCCTACCGTCCCCTTCATCATCTCAGACCCTCCTCCCAGCCCCTACCCCATCCGCCAGGCCCCCCAATGTCCGTCCTGTCCTTCACTTCCCCATCTTGGCCTCGGCTGCAGGACCTCACAGAGCCAGCCTCCCCTCTTCCCCCAGCCCCAGCCTGGCCTCATCATCTCTCAGGGGCCCAGCTGCTCTGGACTCCTTCTAAACACATTAGTTGGGGACAGACCCTCTCTCCGGTCTCTAATCCTCAGGAAGCAGGCCGTGATCTGGCGGCACGGCTCCAAATGCCCTGACTGGGGAAGGGGGGTAATTCTGGGAAGAGCCTGGCCCATGGCTCCTCTGAGACTGGAGGGGCCGTGGTTCCAGCCTCCTGCACAGGGAGACGGAGATGGGTGCCACCTTGGCGTTCCTCTGAAGGGGGGACCGTCCGGAGAGAAGGCCTCCCTCCCCGCGCACTGTGGGCTCCATTCGGCTGAACCTCGTCAGGCCCCGCTGACCTTCTACCCCTGAGGCCCGGGGGGCAGGTGGGGTGGGGTGGCCAACACCCTCATGACACGAGGGGCAAACGTGAGGGACTGGAGGACCCCACTGGGGACAGCGCCTGCCTTCCCAAGAGGGCCTCTCAGCAAAAGGGGGCGTCCTTGTGGTGAGCAGAGGCGCAGGCAGGAGCGCGGCTCTGAGGCCAGGGCGAGTGCTCCTCTCCCTCGCTCCGTGACTTTCATTCATTTCTGAAAACCCTGCTCCTGGATGAAAAGCTGTAAAGTGAAAAAAATACTTTCATTAATTTTAATGAAAAAATTTCAGTGCATTGTATTCGATGCCAAGACGTCCAATTTCTCACAGATTGAAAAACATAGCAATTGAACAAGGAAGACAAGTTTATGTAAGTAATAACGACCTGAAATTAAATACTATGGTTTGTAACTAAAATGTCATGTGATGAAGGTTTATCTTTCCCGGGTCGGGGTGGGGGGACAGGGCTCCGGTGTCCTCGGCGAGGAGGGGGGCAGGTGTCTCTGGGGACCACCTTTCAGGCAGCGCCTTTTGGGGCTCACGGTTCCTTGCATTGAAAAATAGCATTCTAGCAGAGAAAAGCGACTTGAGGGCTGAGTGAAGCCAACCAGCGAGTGATCCCAACAGACGCAGGGGCTGTGCAGGGAACAGTGCAGGAGCGTGGAAGGTGCTGCTCTCCCTGCCCCACCCGGGCCGGAGAACAAAGCTAGACAGTTCAGTCCTGCAAACCTGGCCTGCGACTCTGATGTGTCCACCTGACTGTCTCTGCCCAGACATGGCAGAGTCCAGGAAACGGGGGATGAGCAGAAATATCACTTCTTAGAGTATATTTAGTGAGTGGTTTTGGGGGTCAAATGTTTTTATAACAGAAAAAGAAGGGAGCGGCTGGCCTCGTGGCGCAGCGGTTAAGTTTGCACATCCGCTTCTCGGTGGCCCAGGGTTCACCGGTTTGGATCCCAGGCGCCGACGTGGCACCGCTTGGCATGCCATGCTGTGGTAGACGTCCCACGTATAAAGTAGAGGAAGATGGGCACAGATGTTAGCTCAGGGCCAGTCTTCCTCAGCAAAAAGAGAAGGATTGGCGGTAGTTAGCTCAGGGCTAATCTTCCTCAAAAATAAATAAATAAATAAATAAACAAATAAAATATAATAAATAAATAGGGAGAAAAAAGGAGGTTGTCTGCAAAGTTGTATAACTTTTCCAGAGCTGGTAGGGCAAAAAGTCTCCAACTGCAGAGCCTGAGGCAAGGGCCTGTGTCTCCCCAGGATGCGGTTCCCAGGGCCCAGCCTTGTGAGCTGGTGGCCTCTGCAGCCCCCAGGGGCCACTGGAGTCGGGGGAGCGGGAGGAAAAGCCAGCCCCCCGTGTGGTGAAGTGCGTGTGCCTGGGGATTCCAGGCGTGGACTGAAACCCTTGGTTTGTCCCCACTGCCCTCCACCCAGGGTCGCGGTTCCTTCCTCTCCTCGAAGCCAGCAGAGGCCCCAGAGGAGGAAAGACCCACGGACATGATTGGAGTCAAGGTTTCTAAGATTCAAGCCAAAACAGGATGTAATGATTCTGTAATCGTGTGGGGCTCGCTAACCTGATCCTCTGCCCCCCCCAAGCCTGCTATTTGTGGGTCTCTGCGTCCATTCCCTCCACTTTATGGCAATAAAGCCCCCCATTTCCTTTGGAGGACTGCCCTCCCCGACTCTGGGTCAGGCTGCTTGGATAGGATTGGCTCCCCTCAGCCCCAGGGGTGGGGCCTGGATGTCTGCAGCCAATCAGTGAAGCTCCCCAGCCCCCGGAATTGGTCACAAATGGGCACATGATACAAGTCAAGACAAGGAGATACAGGGATGCTGGAGGATTCTGGGAAAGGAGCCCCTTTGCCTCTCCAAGAGTTGCCAGCAGAATTGTGCTCACTGCAACCAGACTCAAAGGAGGAAGCATCTGGCGCCTGGAATGCTGACAGCTGTCTTTTGCAGGTGGAGAGGGCAATGTTAGGTTAAGGTTGACACCATGCAAAGCAGAGAGCAAAGGCAGGAACAAGGTCTCTAGTGTTATCACTGGGCTGCTGGATCCAGCCCCACCTGAAGTAGTTAAATTTGTGTGTGTGTGTGTGTGTGTGTGTGTGTGTAAGGAAGATTGGCCCTGAGCTAACATCTGTGCCAATCTTCCTCTACTTTATAGTGGGATGCCACCACAGTCTGGCTTGATGAAAGGTATATAGGTCCAGGGCCAGGATCTGAACTTGCAAACCCCAGGTCGCCTGAAGCAGAGTGTGCACACTTAACCACTACACCACTGGGCTGGCCCCTTAACTTTGTAATTTTTAAAACTATGTGTGCCCTTCTGTTTAAGCCAGTGTTTTCTGTTACTTGCAACTAAAATCTTCCTTCCTGACATTCCTGGTCTCTGCTCCAGAGAGTACTGAGGATCACTGCCATGTGGGACAGAAAGGAGAGGCCCTGACACAGGCTGTGCACAGGGTTACTGAGGACAGAGCGCTGCTGGGCATGCCCCACACAGGGGGACCGACAGCATCCGGTTCATGATGGACATCTCAGGCCGCCAACGGCCTGTGACGCAGAGTCAGGCACTCAGTCTTTCTAGAGCCCATGGCAAGAACCAGTTTTCTCAAAGGAGGAGAGTTACTTATTTGAAAGCTCTGGAGACTCTGTTGGGACTTTCCCCCTGGGGGCTTCCTGCAGGGGAGCCGCATGCAGTGTTGTCCCCGCCCCGGAGGCACTGGGCAGGGGCCGAGGGCAGAGGACTCGCACCACAACCAGGGCCCCCGCAGAGCCTCCGCTCACCCGGGGCCCACTCACAGCTGTGTGCTTTCAGGTTGCTTAGAAAAGGCTGCTTCCCAAATCCAAAGAAATCCACCAAGTACTGTGCCTCCTTTTCAGAGGAAGAGGGTTCCGGCTGCAGCAAATTCTCCTTCCCTTTGCAGAGAGCGTTCTAACATGCCTCAGACCACGGCCCCGCAGCAGGCCCTGCCTTCAGTCCTGGTCCCTCTGACATGAGCATCTTCCCGAGACATCTAGGACACCAGTGACTTCCTTCTTCTCAGACCCTTTCAGTGATTTGCTACCAATGCAGAGCACAAGCCTGTGGGCAGAGTGATGCCCGAGGGATGGGGAGATGGTCCAGGGCTGAGGGGCAGCCAGAAAGCCCGCATCCTCGAGGCAGGGCAGGAGCACCCCGCCCCTGTCCTGGTCAGGGGCAAGCAGACCGCTCTGAGGTTTTCTGTTGGTCTGACGGAGCACGTTCCACCTTCCAGATCAGCAGCTGAACACCAAGTGCCGGGGCTGAGTTAACTTGCTCTGCCAAGGAGGCCACATCTGGAAGACCAGCTGCGAAAGGGGTCACCGCCAATGAAGTCTGCGATGCGCCACTGTCGTTGGCGGAGGAGGAGCTCTTTTCCCACGGGCCATCTGTGGGGCAGAGCGGGCTGTGACCAGGGCCAAGGCGGCTCCGTCTTTCCCGTGTTTGATGGGGGCGCTCGGCTCTGAAGTCTCCTGGGTGCAGTGTTGCTTTTGGCTCCCAGTGTTTGCAGGTGGTGGGGCATCGACGGTTCCCTCCTGGCCCTTGCTGTTGTAATAGCCCTGGTCTGTGGTCAGGAGGCTGAGGTGGGTGTTCCATCACCGACAAGGAACTCGAGACCCTCTCACAAACTCCAGAAGAAGAAGACTCGAGAAGTGGGTGGAGGACCCATTGACCCAGTGTAGGTGAATTCGGCTGGGAGCACAGTTATCCCTGAGCTCCTGGAGCGCCACTCCCACCTCAAGCCATGTGGCCCTCCCGTCCCCGGGAGCCGGAGTGGGCCGGTCCTCATCCATCCATCCCCTCCAGGGTTCCCGTGCTCAGCAGTCCCAGAAAAGGGCAGTGGCTTCCTTTGGGGGGAGCTGGGCAGATTCATCTCGTCCTCTCTGTGCCGTGGCAGCAGGTCCTTGCACCGCCCAGCGCTGCATTTGAGAGG
Source organism: Equus quagga (assembly GCF_021613505.1). Lineage (NCBI taxonomy): Eukaryota > Metazoa > Chordata > Mammalia > Perissodactyla > Equidae > Equus > Equus quagga. Next base: position 29,859,728 of record NC_060281.1, read on the forward strand.
CTCTGCGTCCCAACCAACCCTGGAGTGGGAATTCTGTCCCAGTTACTGGTCCTCCAGGGAGCCCGGATTCACCAGACCTAGAGGATTTGGGGAGAAGAATCGAGGGAGACCTCAGTGGGCTGCCCGCTCATTTCATCCCGAGGGACCCTTGCTCGATTCCCCGTGCCCAGGGACCTCTGCCCTGGGTGATTCCCTTCGCCCATCCCCACCCACCCTCTGCCTATTAGGGGATGGCCGTGCCCACCATGTTCACATAATGACTCCCCGGGCCGGGCCACCAAACATCCCACCACCCTCTCTAAGACTCGAACCCCCATGGCAAGAGCAGCCCTTCTGCCAGAATTCCTGGACTCAGACAGGAGGCGGCGGGGCCCCTTTTAAAGACTTGTGAGGTAACACTGCACTGGCCGTGTTTCACGTGTGGCTGTGAAAATGCGCATCGCCTGCTGCAGTGCCCGTTAATCAACCGACCACTGGCCCCTGGTGCTGCGCTGAGTCCTCCTCCGGATCGGTGTCAGGGCCACCCTTCCCCAGGCTGCACCCAGCCCCCCTGGGCCCGGCAGGGACACCAGGCAAGCCCCGTCCTGCGAGACCCAGGGGTTCCTCTCTTGGGTGACTTTGGCTCCAGGCCTTCCCATTGGCCCTGCTGACACTTTCTCAGAGCTGTGCTGCCGTCTGGGCTCTTCCTGCGCAGCCTCCCTCCCTTCCCTCTGCCCCTCCAAATAGTCAGTGCTGTGATCTGATGCCCCCCTCCCCCCGGAGCTCCTCCCCCCCTTTTCCTCAAAGGTGTCTCCTAATGCCATCTTCGCGTCTGCTCCCCAAGGACTCAATGATGTGCTCACACATCTCGTATCTTAAGATGGAGAAGAGGTTCATGGGTGTTTGTTACACTCGTCTTTCTACCTTTTGTATATCTGAAATATGTTGCTAATTCTTTGATTGAAAAAAAGACAAAATTGTGATCTTTTCACTGAGAGCCTCCTCGAGAGGAGTGGGAGGGGAGGAGCTCCTGGAGGTGACGTGGATTGGCGGACCCGGTCAGCCCTCCTGTCCGGGGTTGTTTTGTTTTCCTTCCTCTAATTATGCCAGGGATTTTCTGGTCCTTTTTTGCCAATAAGTGCGAATCATCACTTGGTCCAGGGTCACATTCGTGACCTCTGAAAAATGTCAGAACTTCTGCCAACCGCCTGAGAGCACCCGGGATGCGCCTGTCTCAATGGATGCGGCCCCATCCACTCGCACCCCTGGCCTCATCAAAGTGCCCTCAAAATCCATTCCCACCCACGTTCCTCATACCCTACAAACTTAAATGAACGGATTCCTGCAATTCTTTCTGGGCTTAACTCTTCTCTTCTCCTGATTCTGCATCATATCATCTGGACCATGTGGAGTCTGGATCCCAAATATTCCAGGAGAAACAGTGACGGGTGGGTCACGAGGGAACCAGGGGTGGCACAGTGAGCTGCTTGAGACTTAGCGTCCTCTGAGTCCTCGGAATTCTTCCCCGTTCCAATGGGATATGAATGTTTCCTGACCCATGTCCTCCCTTTCACAGAAGGGACGGAGTGAGGCTGTGAATTCACTGACACTGTAATTCAGTAACTTCAAAATCAATCTTGAAGTTCAGTCTGCGGCAATTTCGACTCTGTGGCCATATGCAATAAAAGATTCTTTCGGTATGGTTGTAGAATGCCCCTGAGCTTTATTCTGTGCCTTGAGGCAAACATTCTGATTTGAGCCTGTCATTTTCCTGCTTTAAATTATCCAGTGTTGGGAACAACCGTCCAGCCGAGGGTCCCGGCTCTCCTCGCCCTTTATAAATGGGCCTGTGGCAGCTGCTGGAGGCTCTCGCTTCCAGTTGGCACCTGATCCCAGGTGACTGGCGGGTACAACGTGGTTAGCATCGACCACCATGTGCCATTGGTAACTGCTTTTCTGTCCCATAATATGAACCAGAGTCCTACTGATTTTGGCCTCATGGATTTATGAAAACAAATTCCAAGTAGATCACACTTCCCCAAGGGTTTGTCATAAATCCCCCCTCCTGGTACTATTTTCTTTTTTCTTTTTTTTTTAAGATCAGCACCTGAACTAACATCTGTTGCCAATCCTTTTTTTTTTTCTCCTCCTTCTTCTCCCCGAAGCCCCCCGGTACATAGTTGTATATTTTAGTTGTGGGTCCTTCTAGTTGTGGCATGTGGGAAGCCGCCTCAGCGTGGCCTGATGAGCGGTGCCATGTCCGCGCCCAGAATCCAAACCAGAGAAACACTGGGCGGCCAAAGCGGAGCTCATGAACTTAGCCACTCAGCCACGGGGCAGGCCCCTCCCGGTACTAATTTCTGAATCCACATAGTTTGGCTGCAAGCACCAAAAATTGACTCTGAAAAAGTGAAAGAAGACCAGGAAATTTATTGAAGAGACAGTGACGCAGGTCACACAATGGGAGGAAAAGCTAGACAAGGGGCCTCAGGATTGCCAGGCCCTGGGGCCACTCCGGGATCCGAACAGTATGGACCATCTCCTGAGAGCCCTGCCACACGATGCCCGAGCCCTCCCTGCTCCGCCATGTGTCTCTGTTAGAGACGCAGATTCTTGAGAGATTCTGATTGGCTGGACTGGGTCATGGACCCAACCCTATGGTGAGGGACACAGGAGTGGTGATTGGCCACCTCCCAGAATCAACACAGGGCCAGGGAAGTGACCTCCCCCCCCCAGCCCCAAGAAAGATGCTAAGCAGACAAAACCAGCATGTGGATTCGACACCCTCTTCCCTTGCAGTTCTGAGCTTTTTCACATTCTGTTCCCTCTTCCTGGAGGACTCTGCTCTCCTGTCGGCCTTGGCATAGATGTCGTCTCCTCTAGGAAGTTTCCATAAGGTTCCATGCCTGGGACAAGTGCCCCTGCTAAGCCGTTCCATGGCACTCATCTCCGCGTACTGTAATTGTCTGTGCGCTCGCCTTTCTCTCTCGCTGGATTGTGAGCTCAGTGATAGTGGGGATTACGTTTGCCTTGCTTACAGTTATAAGCCCAAATCAACACAATTCATGGCACAAAATAGGTCCTCAGTAGCTGTTTGTTGTAAAGGATGAAGACCCGGCCCTTTCACTAACCTGCTGTGACCTCGAGGAAGGCCCCTCCCCTCTGGGCCTACTTCTCATTCATAAAGTGCAGAGCAGCAGCGTGTCTTGTTCAAGGACAGCTCGATGGCAGGAAATAGGAGTCCACTCAAGCCAGCTCAGCAGAGGGGTATTAGGAATCAGGGGTGTCTCACAGCTCCCGAGGGCTTCCCCAGGAGCTACGCAGGAGCCGGCAGGTGTCAGGAATCAGCACGGACGTGGGCTTCTTCTGCTCCCTCCCTGGGCCGTGTAGCCTTATGTCTGCCCCTTGCTGTGCTCTCGGGTCCTGTTCTTGTCTCTGTTCCTGGATGACAGTGGTCTCCTCAGCCCACATGCCTCAGACCCCTCCGGCTCTTGCGTGCTGGCTTGGGCTCCCCGGGAGGCAGCTCTGTAATGGAGTTGATGTGGAGGACGTTTACTAGGAATGTCCCCAGGATTACCGCCTGCGGGAGGAGAGGGAAGGGTGCAGGAGTGGACAGCAGAGGAAGCTGAGTTGTGATACCATCCCCAAAATGTCCTCAGTGGATCTCCTGGGAAGCTCTGGACCTGGGACAGTGAGGGGACCAGGCCTTCAACACCACCTTCCATTAGTCATGGGTGTGGGGAGCCCAGGGAAGACGGTGCTACCTTGGGCAAGGCAGCGTTCTTCAGCTGAGGCCGTCCTTGAAGGGCGACAGCCGAGAGACCTCACGGGTCAGCGCACTTCCAGCAGCTGGGGGGTGACGCCCTTCACCCCTGCAGAGGGGCCTGTACAGCCATCACAGTGCTCTCCTCATGAACTTCCTCAGCTGGGGACGCTCCCCTCACCCCTGCACAGGGGCCTGCAGCCATCACTGTGCTCTCCTCGGGAACTTCCTCAGCTGGGGACGCCTCCCTCACCCCTGCAAAGGGGTCGGCACAGCCATCACAGTGTTCTCATGAGACCATGTCCCAGGCTTGGTTCAAGTTCTTGAGAAAGAATCTAATTGGCTCGGTCTTGGTCAGTTGGCCTCTCTATAGCCAACAGCTGTGCTCAGGCCGCTGCCAAGTTACTTCGGACACCCAGCCCTCCAGTTAGATACGGGAGGGGACCAAAAAGAGGATGTATCATGTAGCATCTCCCGATGTGTCCTCTAAAAATTCAGTGGCAGGAGGGACAAGAGTGCTAAGATCAGGGGCTCTGGAGCCAAGCTGCTTGTGTTTGAATCTTCTTGGGGAGGACAGCACTCGGCAGTGAGTAACAGGAAATGACGGTAGAGAGGCTTACCGGTGGGAGGGGTTTATTTGGCTCATCCAAGAACAAGTCTGGGAGAAAGTAGTCCTAAGCGGATACAGAGCTCAAAATTATCACTGGGGACCTGAGATCCTTCTATTTTCCTGCTCCATCATATTTACTATGTTGATTTGCTCCTCATGGTTACAAGGTGGCTGCTGCCCCTCTGGTCATCACATCTGTGTTCCCCTTAAATAAGGGGAAGGGAAAAGGATAGTCAGAAAGGAGTAGGAAAGAGGAGGGCAGAGGATTCTCCTCTAGCTAAGCTTTGCCTTTTTATTTCAAAAGGAATGTTGCTTTAAGAACTCACCTCTTGCTCATTGGCCAAAATTGTGTCACAGAGCTACTCCTAGCAGCAAGGGAGACTGGGAAGGTGAGCATTTCAGCTTTCTAGCTGCAGAGTAGGGGAAGGAAGAGAAGGGGGTGTCATAACAGCTTTCAGATGCTTCATCCGCTACGTGTGCCGCAACCGTTTACTGCCTGTGTGACCTTGGATGAACCGCTTAACCTCTCTAGCCTCGGTGTCTCCATAAATAACATGGAGATACAGTAGTACCCCTTTATCTGCAGGGGATGCATATCAAGACCCCCAGTGGATGCTGGACATCAAGGACAGTACCAAACCCTACACATACCATGTTTTTTCTATCTGTACATACCTACGATAAAGTTTAATTTATAAATTAGGCACAGTAGGAGATTAACAACAATGACTAATAATAAAACAGAACAGTTATACCAGTATACTGTAATAGTTATGTGAACATGGTCTCTCTCGCTCAAAATATCTTACTGTACTGTACTCACCCTTCTTCTCTTGATGATGTGAGATGATGCAATGCCTACGTGACGAGAGGCAGTGCGGTGATGACGAAGGAGGCACTGGTGTGGCGTCCCGGGCAGGACGGAGCCGGACGGCACGAGACCTCATCACACTACTCAGAATGGAGTGCGATTTAAAACTGATGAGTTGTTCATTTCTGCAATTTCCATTTAATATCCTCGGACCCCGAATGACCGCGGGAGCTGACATCACGGGAAGCGAAACCGTGGATAAGGGGACAGCTGTAACCCTAGTATCTGCACCGCTGGGGGAGTTCACACGACAGCGCCTGGTGCATGGGGACCCTCAGTAAATGTCAGCCAGTATCGTCTTTACTCCGACATCAGATGATCCACTGGTGGCATCCGAGGCCCAGGGGAGGAGTGTGGGGTGAGCCGTCTGCTCCGGCCTACCTGGTGGCGTTCTGCCTTAGAAAGTACATCTACTGAGGGGCGAGTGACGTGACGTGCTCTGGGGAGGCAGGTGGGGCCAGGATTTGGTTTCAATTTGAAATGTTTGGGGTCAGAGAGAGATGTGTCCCAGGTCAGGATGCAGCTGTGGGTGGATGTGTCCCCATCATCTGGGCGTGGCAGCCTTCAGCCTGGGGGTTGGGGCAGCTCAGTGGCCAGAGTGGGACAGGTGGCATGTGACAGGCTGGCTGGGCCCCGTCTGGCTGGCGCAGGTTCATTTTAATCAGTGAAATTTGGCCCTGGGACCCCGATGCCTCATTTCTCTTCTTCACTGTTGGGGAATCAGAACAAATCGATTGTGCGCAACTTTAATGAATTGATTCAATTTGGTGAACAAAAAAAGGCAAAAGAAGGGGAGATGCGTGTGGCTTCCAGCCACAGGTCCAGTGGTTAATCTCTGCTTCATAACCCTGCCCGGTGGTGGCTTAAATAATTAAGTGGGGTGAGGGCTGGCTGCATGATACCTGCTCCCCGACGCTGGCTCATTCACAGAGGACCCCACGGCCCTGTGGTCGGAGCGCTCTGCTTCCCCAGCATGATGCCTTCGGGGACCAGGCAGAGCGTGTGGGCCAGGCACCCAGGTGGGCTCAGGATGTGCATGTACCCCTTACACCTGCAGACCTGCGCACACACGTCTGCACACACACGCCTGCACACACACGCCTGCATACGCCACACACACCTGCATGCAGCACCCCCACCCACATTGAGTCAAGGAGGAACCCCCCCCAGCTCTAGGCGCACTCTCACATGCAGGTCCATGCCAGCCCCCACCCACACTGGCTTGAGAACTTGGCCTGGCGCCTCACCACTCACTCCAGCCTCAGTTTCCCCATCAGTAATTGGAACAGGCCTTGGAGGGCCTCGAGGTGACTGTGGAGCGCTCTTTGTGACAGCCCCGTGCCTTTGATCAGGGCTCACCTGGGCTCGCTTTTGTGCCTCTTGCTCTCTGCCTGTGACCCCCACTGCCCCCTGGCACCTGACTCAAGTCTTGCATCTGTTCTCAGAAAAAGACCCAGTTCCTGTGTGCGTCCCACATCTCCCGAAGGACCAGCAGCCTGAGCCCTTCTGTTCACCCCGTCCCTTTTGCAGGCACCTGGCAGAGTGGTTAAGGGCCCAGCTCTGGACCCTTTTTATTTGTGACCTTGGACAAGTTACTTAACCTCTCTGTGCCTCAGTTTCCCCATCTATAAACTGGGGCATGACAGTTGGGTCCCTAGGTTGTTGTGAGGGTTCGATGAGTATACAAAGCTCATAGAGCTGTGCCTGGCTCACAGCGAGCACACACAGCGTTAGCTCCCCTGGGAGCAGCAGCCGGGTGCTGGGAGCAGGGAGGGGTCCCCTAGGTCGGGCAGGGCTCTCCACCCAGGCTGCATATTGGAAGCACCTGGAAACGAACGTGCTACTATCCCTGACCAGGCCCTCTCCCCGCCAGCTGAGTCAGGGTCTCTGGGTGTGGGTGGCACATCAGGATTGCCAGAATTTTCCGGGTGATTCTAATTTGCAGCTGGCCCGAGAACCACCAGGTTGGACAATTACAGGAAGGGCCCCAAGTCTGGGTGACAGGCACAGTCCAAATGGAGGCCACCTGGGAGAGTCCCAGCTGGGTATGACTGCCTGAAGTCTTCCTGGAGGAAGGGGCAAAAGTGGTGAGGGGGTAGGGGGAGGGGGTAGGTGGAACGGTTGGGAGGATAGGGGGCTCTGAGGCCCAGGTGGCGGTGCGGGCCCCCCTCCGCTGTCTACCTGCTGTGTCCCACTCCTGGCTCCCAGCTGCCTCTGCTCCTCTGCTCTCCTGCCTCCTAGGGCCCCGCGCTCCAGCTGGCGCCCGCCTCCTTAATAAAGGCAGATTGCTGCTCAGCTCGTCCCCAGCACTCCTGACGGGGCCATTAATATTCCAGGGAAGATTAACTCCCCCTCTGCTTCCTCCCCTGCAACCGCTGGGCCCTGCCTGACAGATGAGGGCCTCGGGCTCAGACGGAGATGCCGCTGGAACCCAGGCAGGGGGCTGCTGGAGGTGACCTCGGGAGCTCAGGTGCTTTCCTGCCTCTGCGCCCCCTTCCAGGTTTCACCTGTGAAAGTAGAAAAGGAACGAGGGAAAGCACGAGCGAGCGAGGCTGCCTGGAGCCCCGTTCGTCCTGGGACTCTGGATGGAGTCTTAAGGGATCTAATTTGGGCCTTTTATTTGCCTCAGAGAACGCAAGTGATCTACCTACAGTCTCGTGGCAGGAGTGGGACCCAGGACTCCTGACTCTGGCCGAATGACCTTTGCATACCCGACCTCAGGGCCTGGGTGGGTGGACAGCACCCCTGCACCCTCCCTGGAGGCCTCCTGGCATGGGGCAGAGGTGTGACGAGAAGGACGCCCTCTGGGAGCTGCTGGCAAGGCAGGGGCCTGGCTGCAGGGCCACCACCTGGACCTGCTGCCTCAGTGACCGGGGAGTGAGGAGGGACCCCGGGCCTGCTGCGCCCCAGAGTGGTCTCTGGTCCCTTCTTTCCTCCTGATAGTGACTGGGGGTGGGTCTGAAGGCGGCAGAGGTACTGAAGGAAGGAAGTGGGAGCCAGCAGAAATGGGAATCCAGCCCCTGAGGACTCTCATTAAGACATACCCTCCCTTGAATCCCGCTTATTCTCCGCCAGCCTCCAGCTCCCAGCCATGTGCAGACACATATACTACCCCCGACACTGCACCCACCACACAGCACACACACCACACCCCCCACTCTCTAGCACACACAAGTGCACACGGAGCTCATGCATTCCCAGGCTTTTGATTAGCACGTAAACGCTGCTGGCGCCCCAGTCTGTGTCTCTGGTCTAGCCTCCCTCCAAGCTCCAGACGCCTGTCTCTGTGACAGGTGGCCCCCAGTGAGCCACGCCTCCTGGTATTCGCACCCTGCGCAGTCCCCACCCGTGAACCTGGGCCGCCGGAGCCAGCGGCAGAAGTGACGCTGCGTGACTGCGAAGGCTGGAGTGTTAGAAGCCTTGCAGCTCCCGCCCGGGCCTCCTGGAATGCTCACTCCCAGGACGCTCCTTGGGATGCAGCCTCCGTGCAGTGATGACCCAGGTAGAGGCTCCTGTCACAGCCCCAGCCAGGTTCCCAGTCCGCGCCACCTGCCAGCCGTGTGAGGACGTCGTTCTGGACGTTCAGCCCAGTTGAGCCTTCGGGTGATTCCAGCCCCGGCCACCACCGGACTGCCACCTCACGGGGGTACTAGGTTAGAAATGCCCGGGGAGCCCAGCAAGCCCACGAGAGGTCAATTGTAGGCTGAAGCCACTAAGTTTTGGGCGGTTGGCAATAGTCAAACATGAGATGAGCAGGGTGAGAGCTACGGCAGAATAGCCTGGACTCTGGGGAATCTGGGCTGTGCCACTTCCGCGGGTCGTCTTGCGGGGCCGTGGTCAGGGATGGGGTGGGCTACTCCCAAAGGGAATCAACAGTTGCTCACCCTGGGCACCGAGGGATCTGGGCAAAGGGAAGGAGGACTTGGGACGAGGACTTAGACCAGGGGCATTAGGATTAGATCCAGCTGCAATCACAGAAAGTCCTCAATCGCAGTTGCTCACAGTGGAAGAACGTTCCTTTCTTCCCTGCCCGGCGTCCAGAGGTAGGCAGGTGCGGCTTGTGCGGTGCTGCAGTATCAGGGGCCTAGGCTCCGCTGCTTGGCAAACTCCCAGGATGCCCTTCACACTGTATTCTGTATTTTGTGTTCTATTCACTGTAGAATATACTGTGAAGGGCGCCCCCTGGAGGAGGGCCATGTAGGCCATGCCAGGCTTCTATCTTGTTGCCCCATCGTATGTGGCTTCCATTACCAAGGTCACCCCCACCTCATGATCCAAGGTTGCTGCTGGAGCTGCAGACATCACATCTGCATTCCAACTGTCAGGAAGGAGGAGTGATGAAGGCCACACCTCCTCCCTTTATAGACATTTCTTGGAAATTACAATTCCACTTACACCCCATTAGCCAGACTTAGTCATGTGACCACATCCAAAGGTTGGGAAATGTAAGAGTTATTCTGGTTGGGGACATGCCCAGCTGCAAATCAGGAGTTCACAGAAGAGAGCGGCTACTGGGGACACCAGCAGTCGCTGTGGTAAGGGGAAGCCTTGCTTTCTGGGTGCAGGTATCCGTTTGGCCCAGACACCAAGGAGTGGGGAGGTGAGGGGTGGCCACTCAGAAGGAGGCAGAGGGCAAGGCCCCGGGGAATGCAGGGAGCCAGCTCAGAAGAGACCCGTTGGTGTGGTCATGTGACAGAATTATTCCCAAACCTTCAGGGACTTGTTGAAAGCCACAGCTGGGACCCTATAGGGAGCTGGGGGAGCAGGGATGGGTCTGTCCCATGCCTGGAACAAGATGGATGAGGAAGGAGAGTGGCCTCCCCAAGGTCGGTGGCAGCAGGCACGTCCGTGCCAAGGAGCCCATGGGGGCCGCTCCTGAGGACACAGAAGCCACACCTGGGTCTCCCGGAAACAGGGTCCTGTCTTCTGGCAATCCGCTGTGGGGCCGCTGGGCGCTCTGACAGACACCTCACCCAATGTGTCCGAACAGAGGCTCACCCCCCTCCCCCCTCCCCACTCCTACCTGCTGGCCTAGTCTTCAGGCTTCTCCAGTGCCCTCAGCCCATCCAGACACCTGGGGACACACTAGACTCCTCCATCTCACGCCCCCCCAGTCGGTCACCAGGCCGCCGCTCCACCCCCTAACATCCTCTCCAGGCCTCCACCAGGCCCTGTGGTCTTGCCTGGATCGTTGCAGTCACGTGCGACTCACTTGTCCCCTTCTCTGTCTCCCTGTTCCCACCCCTTCTCTGCGCCTTCACCAGGCCTCCCACCCCCGACCCGCCCAGAGGCCCCTCGCTGTCTCTCCCCGCCTCCAGCGTATACAAGCCCCAGGACACAGCCCCGGCTTCCCGGAGGAGCCCGCCCACCGCCCCCGTCAGCCCGGCCTTCGCTGCCTCCTCCACACCTCACGTCAGCTGTGCGGAACTTTTCGGGGGGGCTCCCGCACGCACCTGCTGCTTCTAGCTCCCTCCAGCCAGGTTTGTGACGTGACGCATTATTGCCAGTCCTCAGAGCCTCCTGTGACAGGGTGAAGGCAGTCCCCGTTCTACAGCTGAGAGACTGAGGCCCAGAGAGGTTAAGAAACGTGTCCAATCTCCCAGAGGCTGAGGGAGAGTTCAAACCCAAGGTGACCTCACTCCACAGTGGGTGCTGTCTCCTCCAGCTGTGCCCTGGATGGCCAACCTCCACCTTGTCACATCCATTCCTGTTCTCTCAAGTTCACCACACATGTGCGGTGTGCGTATCGTCCTCCCTTGGGGCCTCATTCTCTCTGATGGGTCCATTTTCATCTTCTCGTGGACAGCTCAATATAAAGAATCTTACCATTTCTCCTAAGGGAACCAGCTGCTCGATCCAGGTAAGCTTTTACCTTCCCAGGCCTCAGGGCCTTGGCACGTGCTGCCACTCCTTGCCTGCCCTCCCAGAATGCTCTCCCCTACTCATGGCACGGCTGGCTCCTTCTCATCTCTTAGGGCTCAGCTTAAATGTCACTTCCCCACAGAAGGTAAAATGGTGAGACTTTGGAAAACAGTGTGACAGTTTTTTTAAAAGTTAAATTTTACCGTATGACCCAGCAATTCCACTCCTAGGAATCTACCCAAGGGAAATGAGAACATACGTCCCCAGAAAGACGTGTGTGTGAAATATCCATAGCAACTTTATTCACAATAGCCAAAAATTGGAAGCAACCGAGATGTGCATCAGCTGGTGAATGGATGAACAATGTGGTCTATCCGTACAACAGAGTACACTCAGCAATAAAAAGGACCAGCCACTCGTGCCCGCTACCACGTGGTCCCTGGAAACGTGCAGAGTGAAAGAAGATAGACGTATGAGATCGTATAGTATTGTAGGATTCCATTTATATGAAATTTCCAGAAAAGGCAAGCCTACAGAAACAGAAAGTAGGTTAGTGGATGCCAGAAACGGGATTAACTATATACGAGTTTAAGCAATCTTTTTGGGGTGTTGAAAATGTTCTAAAACTGGATGATGGTGACGGTTGCACAACACAGGAAATTTACTAAATATTGAATTGTATGTTTGAAATGGGTGAATTTTATGATCTATAAAATATAACTCATTAAAGCTGTAAAAGAAAAAAGATATTAAAAAAATTCACTTCCCCAGGGCGGCCTTGCTGACACCCGTTCCCCAGCGCCCTCCGACGTGGCCCTCCTGGCCCGGCTCCCCGCCCTCGCTTTTCCATCATGGCCCTTGTGTCAGGTGGAGAGACCGTATTTCGTGGGTGATCTGTTCCATGCCGATCTTGTTCTACAGAATGGAGCCTTCTTGGGGAAGGGCCTGGGTCTGGTTTCTTTTAAACAGTTTTATTGAGATATAATTTACATACCGCACAATTCAGCCACTTACAATGTACAATTCAACAGGATATTGAGTTAGTAGACAGTCGCATGCAGCGTAACAACGCTTCAGTCAACCATGGACCGCGCATACGACCGTGGTCCCATAAGGTTAGCACCAGGTGGCCTAGGTATGGAGCAGGCTACCCCGTCTAGGTCTGGGTAAGGACACTCTATGACGTTTGCATGACAACGAAATCGCCTAATGACTCATTTCTTAGAGCGTATCCGCGTCATCAAGCAATGCGTGTCTGTATTCACAGGTAAGTGCAACCAGCACCACAGTCAATTTTAGAACATTTTCATCACCTCGAAAAGAAGCCCCACACCCTTTAGTTATCACCTCCCATCCCGCCACTCCCCTTAGCCCTAAGCAACCACTTATCTATTTTGTCTTTATAGATTTGCCTATTCTGGACATTTTTTATAAATGGAATCACATAATATGTGCTCCTTTCACTAAGCATGACATTTTCAAGGTTCATCCATGTCGTAGCATGTAACAGTACTTCATCCCTTTTTATGGCTGAATAGTCGTCCATTGTGTGGCTAGACCACCTTTCGTTTATCCATTCCTCAGTTAGACATTTGGGTTGCTTCCACCTTTGGCTGTTATGAATAACGCTGCTATAAATATTCATGCACAAGTTTTTGCGTGGACATATATTTTTACTTCTCTTGGGTATATACCTAGGAGGGCAATCACTGGGTCATATGGCAACTCTATGTTTAACTTTTTGTGCCAGACTACTTTCCAAAGTGGCTGCCCATTGGACATTCCCACCGCAAGTGTGCGTGGGTCCAGCTCTCCACATCCTCACTGACACTTGCCTGACTGTTAGATCCCAGCCAGCCTAGTGAGCCAGAAGTGGTACCTCATTGTGGTTTCCACTTGCATTTCCTGATGCCTAATGATGTCAAGCATCTTTTCATTTGCTTAGTGGCCATTTGTGTGTCTCCCTTGGAAAAATATCTACTCAGATCTTTTGCCCATTTTTAAATCGGATTTGTCTTTTTATTATTGAGTTGTCAAGAGTTCTTTATTCTAGATACAAGTCGCTTGTAGATATCTGATTTGCAAATACTTTCTCCTATTATATGGGTTGTCTTTTCACTTTCTTGATAGTGTCCTCTGAAGCACACACATTTTTAATTTTCGTGAAGTCCAATTTATTTATTTTTTCTCTTGCTGCTTGCACTTTTAGTGTCATATCTAAGAATGCATTGCCAGATCTGAGGTTATGAAGACTTATCCCCATGTTTCCGTCTAAGAATTTTAGAGTTTTAGCTCTTATGTCCAATTCTTTGATCCATTTTGAGGTCATTGTTGCCTATGATGCGAAGTAAGGCTCCAACTTCACGCTTTTGCATGTGGAGATCCAGTTGCCTCATCACCACTAGTTGAAAGGACTATCCTTTCCCCCATCGAGGGGTCGTGGCACCCTTGTCGAAGATCAGCTGACCATGGACTCACAATTTTATTTCTGGACTCTCAGTTTATTCCACTGATCACATTATATGTCTATCCTTAAGCCACACTGTTTTGAATTCCGTTGCTTGTCTTCACCACCACACTGCCTGGAACACTCTGGTTCAAATCTCTGTTAATCGTTCAAAGCCCAACGAGCAAATACCACCAGGAACGCACTTGTAATCAAAAAAGTTAGGTTGAGGGGCTGGCCCAGTGGCGTAGTGGCTAAGTTCGTGCACTCTGCTTCAGTGGCCCAGGGTCTGCAGGTTTGGATCCTGGGCGCAGACCTAGCACCGCTCGTCAAGCCATGCTGTGGCGGCGTCCCACATAAAGTAGAGGAAGATGGGCACAGATGTCACCTCAGCAACAGTCTTCCTCAAGCAAATAGAGGAAGATCGGCAACAGATGTTAGCTCAGGGCCGATCTTCCTCACACACACACACAAGTTGATTTAGCTTGCTGCTGCAAAGGAGAGCACACCCCAGAGGGCCTCTGGAACCTCTCAGAAAGAGGGTTCTGAGAGGGCCCTCTTGGAGGGTTTGGGCTGGTGCTGAGTGATTTTTGAAGAGAGGTTGGGGGAGCAGAGGCCAGTCTTGGCAGCACCCAACAAGGGGGGCAACTCAGTGATGGGGATCTCAGTTTTTATCCAGGGGATGGGAGGATGAAGTTAAGGCTAGAGTTGTCCCGGCGGCCTAGTGGTTAAGATTCAGTGCTCTCACCCCTGCGGCTCAGGTTCGTTTCCCCATCAGAGAACCACACCACGCGTCTGCTGGTTGTCATGCTGTGGTGGCTGCGCGTTGCTGTGACGCTGAAAGCTATGCCACTGGTATTTCAAATACCAGCAGGGTCACCCATGGCGGACAGGTTTCAGAGGAGCTTCCAGACTAAGACAGACTAGGAAGAAGGACCTGGCCACCCACTGCTGAAAAAAATTGGGCCTCAGTTTCCTCACCTGTAATGCGGGGAGATGGGACGGGATGGCGCCTGGGCCTCCTTCCACGGCTCATCCATGATCTTGCTGTCTTCCTGTGAAATTTCAGAGAGAGGGAACCCTCCACTGGTAAACGTCCGGGTCCCCACCACACACACACACACACACACTCGCACTCTCCCCACACACGCTGACTCATCTGGCCTCGAGTCGCTGAGTCAGTCTCTTAGCTCAGCAGCTCCCAGACTTTTGGATTTTATACCCTGGCAAAATTTCCAGAAACTATTTTTGGGATCCACGTAGGGTTGCCAATATTTTATTTTGTCGAGTAGGACATTAAAAAATACTACCACCTGTTGCAAGCACTATGCCATAAAAGAATGGATAATAAAAGGAAGGATAAATCAAAATAAAGGCTAATACTCTCACATTGCCTGCGTTCCCCTCATTTCTTGGACAGCGGCGAAGACTCCTGTTAGGATGGACAGTTGCTGTTCCCCTCTGGGTTTGGGAAGGGCTGCTTTATCTTATGGTTTTGACTCTTATTAAAATGCAAATCCTGCCATTGGGCCAGCCTCGATTGTCCGGAAAGCAGTGATGGGCTCTTTGGGGAGCTGTGGTTGGTGGGAGGAAGTGGGGGCGGGAGGAGCTCAGGTCTCTGACCACCTACCCGAGAGGCAAGGACGGGCACCACATCCCCGGGCTATCTCGACAGCCTCCGTGATTGCGGGATCGGAAACACTGCGCCGGGAGAAGGTGCTGGGACCTAGTGAAGCTCTAATCAAACGAAGGCTGAACCAGACGCTCTTCCCTCAGGCCTTGAAGCTGCCGCCTTCGACCTCCCATCGTTTCCACCTCCAATGCGTGCCCAAAGCCTGTGAGAAACACCGTGTGTGTGGTGTGCGTTTGTGGTGTGTGTGGGGGGGGATGTGACTGATTCCAGTGACCTCCATAGGTATTTCTGTGAAAGGGACTAGGAAGTGGAGAGGGAGTTGTCGCAGGTCTGTTTTCTAACTCTTTTGGGTCACAGGACAACACATGGCCTCCGTGGGTTCACTCTGGATGGTGAAGAGCTGCATTCAAAGAGGGGCCTCCTCCCACCCTGAAACCCGTGCTCCCAGGGCGTTCGGCGCACTGTGCTACTGTTCCTTTAAAAAGTGCCCCGGTATCGCCAGAGAGAACCAATCAGCAGACAGAGGGAGGAGCTACTTGGGGGCCTGACCACCGGTAGTGCTGCGGGAAGCCCCAAGAGTGACAGCCTCCTGAGGGGGGCCTGGGCAAACCTATTTAAAGGGACAGTGTCCCAGAGGGCGGTTCAGAACTGACCAGTGCATCCTCAAGGCGGCTGCTGTCCCCTGCCCCGCCCCCACCAAGATGATAATTTGCTGGGAAAGACGAGTGATTTATCTGTCTAATTGGGCTTTTATTTGCATTTTAAATCACGCTCTTTTGCTAAACTAATGGACCCCCTATTTATAGATGACACAAAGTGACTACTAATTACTACAATTAATATCACGTTAAGGGCTTGCCAGCCAACTTCACAGCAACTTGTATCGCCTACTCATTTTCAATTAAGGCACATTGACAGGGAGAATACATGGTTATTAAGAGCAGGCCCCAGGGGTATAATTACTGCTCACAAGGTCATTAAGCAAATCCCCTGCAGGGTTGGCACCTTGGGGTCTGGGGGCTGGGGACCCAGATCCGTGTCCGACCCAGGGGCCATAAAGGCGCCGTGCCCCAGGCTGCTGAGCAGATGGGGGCCTGGCTCTGAGCTGCCTGGAGGTGGAACAGATGATGCCAGGATGGCTTGCGGGGGATGGGACAGCCAGGCAGGGAGGCTGAGGGGGACGTTCCACCCTTTCTTGAAGACAGCAGTTCGCGGCAGACACCACAGAGATGACAGAACTGCAGCCTCCCTTGAGCAGCGTTTGGAGAATGTCTGGAGGCTTCCTCTGGGACAGGCAGGGGTGAGGGGATGAGAGCCTAGGCAGGAAACTGCCAAAGGACCGTGTAGGGGCAGGGCCTGGGAGGTGGAGGATGGGCTTCAGTGCTGGGAGGAGGCCAGGGCTCCGAAATGGTCTCCTCTGATGAGGAGGAGGAGCTTGAAAGTGAGGGAAAGGCCTGGAAGGGATGGTGGTAGTGGAAGTCAGAGAGACCTCGAGAGGGTGTTCTTGTGGCTGCCTGTCGCCTGATTCTTCTTTACCCAGTGGCGGAGGTCAACCTGCCACAGACAAGGTACAGGCTGGTGGGAAGGCCTGGGCCCCATCCCTGCCTCCCAGGGGCCAAATCCAGGCCAGGCAACCTGTGGGCACAAGGCCAAGACACCGTGGTAGGGTGAGGACCCGTGGCAGGTGATGGGAAGCCCCTGGCAGTGGTGAGCTGGAGCTGTTTGTGGGCCTTCCCAATTCTGCTCTCAGCCTCTTCGTGTCTTCAGCTTAGAATCACCATGGTTGGGGATTGAGACCATGGAAATCTGCAAATAGTACAAACCAGGGCATTTTCCTCCAGAGAGCTGGTTGTTAAACCCTTGCCAGCACACCACTGGCCTGCGTCAGCCTGTCCCGGCAGCATGCCCTGGGGCTGCAGTGTAGGGCCTGCTTTGAGTTTATGCCCTTAGCGCTTGGCCCTGTGTACATGTGCTGTACACAGTGGGACTCTGTTTAGGTTTACTGAACTGAGTTCACTCGGAACCCCGAGGAAGCCCACTTCCAAGAAGCAGCCACAGGGAGAGCTCAGGAATGAGGTGGGAGCCCTGTGGTGATGTCTACTCCTGTTGTCTTGATTTGGGAAAAACCTGCAGGTATGCAGAGACACTGTCTCCCTGCCCCCGGCCTCAGACCTCACCAGACCAGCACCCGCCCCCCAACCTGCTGCCTCATCGGGAAGGGGGTTGGGCCTTGGTGGCCAAGTGGGAAGGTGGGAGTGGACACTGGGCCCTCCAGGGTAGAACTGGGGCAGGTGTAGGGGTGGGTGGGAAGTTCCTCCTTCCCCTGCTCTTCTGGAGGGTTCTACCCACCACCCCTGCACTGACAAGCCCTCCCCAGGCTCTGACCTCCCCTGCCCGCACCACGTCCACTGCCTTGTGCCTTGGCATCCTTGTGCTCTCTAAATCGCCTCTAGCGGCTTCCGTATCCCTCCTCTGCTCTCCAACGGCAGTGGCTTCATCAGTGCTGGTGGAGGGCAGGGAGGAAAGGAGGGAGGAAGGAGGGGAAAGGGAGCGAGGGGGGAGGGAGGGGCCACAGTACTGTGCATCAGGATCACGTTTGCCTGCACAAAAATGATGGTGGCTTCAATAAGATGGACGTTTCTCTTGCACCTCAATGCAGACAATCCAGGGCCCATTCTCAGTGGTGCCACGGCTATCTGATTGCTCTGCCATTCTCACAATGTGGCTTCCACCTCGTGGTCGGAGATGGCAGCCATTGCTTGTCTGCCTTCCAGCCAGGGGCCTGAGGAAAGGGCAGGAAGAGGCGCCCGCTCGCCCCTCTGAGGCAGGAAGAGGCGCCCGCTCGCCCCTCTGAGGCGCTTCCGGAAGTCCATACACAGCAATTGTTGGGAGGGCCCATCCGACGGCCACACCTGGCCGCGAAGGAGTGCTGTGAAATTGTGCAAGCACTTCGTTTCCACCTAATAAGCAGGGTTCTATTGCTAAGAAAGGCAGGGATGGATGTGGAGGGACAGGAGCAGCCTGTCACTCAGTGACTGTGGTACTCCCTGACAGTCAGGATGACTGTCAATGTTGGCAGGGTGGAAGGACTCCCGACAATGGACAGCTGCTGCTGGCTGCCGTGCCCCACAGTCCCTGCTGCTGCTGGAGTCACTGGAGAGATGGTCAGAAGGGTCTCAGAATCTGGGAATCTGGGTAGCCAGGGCAGACTGGCCTCTGTCCCCAGCCACCGAGACCCTCCCCCCTTCCAGGGCTGGGACTCAGCATCCTCACCTGGTCCTCCTTGGAGCTGGAGAACTTCCTTTCGCAGCACAGGTGTGCATGGCTGAGGACACAGCAAGGAGATGGGCGTTCTGCCCCCAGGGCGCTTCTGCGGGCAGGCAGGTCGGAGCTCTGGAGGCAGACAGGGGTGGCCACGTGCCCTCACTGGAGAAAAGAAGGGTAAGCGGTGCCGCAAGGCAAGGGCATTTCACACCCTCAGAGCTGAGATGAGTGAAAAGCAGAGACCACAGGGGCAGAGGGGGCTTCAGGGGGGTTGGCAGGTGGGGGGTCAGAAGCACGAACTGAGTAGGGAGCTGGGGTGGAGAGAGGTCAGGGCCATCTGTGTTCAGTGAACCCCGAATCTGAGCATGATTGCCCGGTTTCTCCTGAGCACTTGCTGTGGCAGGCGTTATGCTTAGAACTGGAAATAACTTATCACGGTGTTTTTTCCTCAGAGAGATGTGCTGTCCCCATTTTACAGGGGAGGGTACTGAGGCTCAGAGGGGTAAGGAGTTTGCCCAGGGCCCTGAGCTGCCCAGCAGTGGGGCTGCCATTCCATCGCTGCTGAGTTACCTGCTGATGTGCGCAGCTCAGGGGCTAAGGAACTGTGCCATAAAACCCACACGGGAAGTACTGTGGAGGGCAGTGGGGGACCCCATGAAGTGGCTGTCATATAGCCCTGAGGGGTGCAGCCCCACCCTGCAGAGCCCAGGACTGTCTGCTTAGGAGCTGTCCCTCCCCCCTCCCCCACCCTCAGGCTCGACCTCTCCCAGTCGCTCACCCTCCCCTCTTCCACTGTAACTTACACAGGCTCCCTCAGGCTCCCACTGCCCTTTGACCTCCTGACCTCCCTGCACCTCCTCCTTCTACTCAGGGCTCTGAAGGCAGGCAGAGGGGGGGTGTCGCTAGGGTTGTGCTCACTCTGGGGCCTAGCGGGGACAGGATGTGACTCTGGGCAAAGAGCATGTTCAGTGGCTGTCCTGTGAGCCCACCGAGTTCTCTCAGAGTGGCTGGGAACGGGGGGCAGGGAGGTTGCAGGGGGCTGGGCCAGGGGGGAACCGGTAGAGAGAAGGCACATAGTAGGCACTAAATAAATGCTAATTATTCTTCCCATCTTTCTCTTCCCCATCGTAACACAAAGTGCTTTGTGAAAATTTCTGGTTACTCAGAAAAACTGTCAAGTTAAAAAGCAAATCCATTCAACGCCATCCCAATCAGAATCCCAATGACATTCTTCACAGAAATAGAACAAAGAATCCTAAAATTCATAAGAGGCAACAAAAGACCCCAAATTGCTAAAGCAATCCTGAGAAAAAAGAACAAAGTTGGAGGCATCACAAACCCTGACTTCAAAACATACTACAAAGCTACAGTAATCAAAACAGCATGGTACTGGTACAAAAACAGGTGCACAGATCAATGGAACAGAATTGAAAGCCCAGAAATAAAACCACACATCTATGGACAGCTTATCTTCGACAAAGGAGCTGAGGGCATACAGTGGAAAAAAGAAAGTCTCTTCAACAAATGGTGCTGGGAAAACTGGAAAGCCATATGTAAAAGAATGAAAATTGACCATTCTTTTTCACCATTCACAAAAATAAACTCAAAATGGATCAAAGACCTAAAGGTAAGACCTGAAACCATAAGGCTTCTAGAAGAAAATATAGGCAGTACATTCTTTGACATCAGTATTAAAAGGATATTTTCAGATACCATGTCTTCTCAGAGAAGGGAAACAATAGAAAGAATAAACAAATGAGACTTCATCAGACTAAAGAGCTTCTTCAAGGCAACAGAAAACAGCATTGAAACAAAAAAACTACCCACTAATAGGGAAAAAAATATTTGCAAGTCATTTATCCGACAAAGGGTTAATCTCCATAATATATCAAGAACTCATACAACTCAACAACAAAAAATCAAACAACCCGATCAAAAAATGGGCAGGAGACATGAACAGACATTTCTCCAAAGAAGATATACAGATGGCCAATAGGCACATGAAAAGATGTTCATCATCGCTGATCATCAGGGAAATGCAAATCAAAACTACACTAAGATATCACTTTACACCTGTTAGAATGGCCAAAATAACCAAAACAAAAAGTAACAAATGTTGGAGAGGTTGTGGAGAAAAAGGAACGCTCATACACTGCTAGTGGGAATGAAACTGGTGCAGCCACTATGGAAAACAGTATGGAGATTTCTCAAAAAGTTAAAAGTAGAAATACCATATGACCCAGCTGTCCCACTACTGGGTATCTATCCAAAGAGCTTGAAATCAGCAATTCCAAGAGTCTCATGCACCCCTATGTTCATCGCAGCATTATTTACAATAGCCAAGATGTGGAAGCAACCTAAGGGCCCATCAACTGATGATTGGATAAAGAAGATGTGGTATATATATACAATGGAATACTACTCAGCCATAAAAAAGGATAAAATTGTCCCATTCACAAGAACATGGATGGACCGTGAGGGTATTATGTTAAGTGAAATAAGCCAGATAGAGAAAGACAATCTCTGTATGACTCCACTCATATGTGGAAGTTAAACATGTAGACAAAGAGGACAGATTAGTGGCTACCGGGGGAAGGGGGGGTGGGGGGTGGGCACAAAGGGTGAAGGGTTGCACCTAGAACACGGCTGACAGACAATAATGTACAACTGAAATTTCATGAGGTTGTAAACTACCATAATCTCAATAAAAAATTTTCTAAAAAAAGCAAATCCATCAGTTATTTTACTCTTAAAACGAGTTTATTTGGGAATAGCCAAAAGAATTGCAATTTAGGATTTGCCTGCTGTGGCGCCATGGGCCCATCCAGAGAGACAAGGGAGGGGCTTGCTTTTATAGAGTAGGGGGTAGGAAGGGCCTCCTAGAGGGAGCAGGGTGGGGCCGTTCTAAACCAAAGTGCATTGGAGGAAAGGAACAGTTCAGGGTAACGACAGCTTCTCATTGGCTGAGCTGTGGCGTTTCTCATTGGCGGGGCTGTTGCCGGGTCAGGAGAGGAGCTTCCTTCAGTAGTAAATTAGTTGTACTTCCTGTGGGAGATGCAAGCGTCTCTTCCTGTTTGGAGTAATTGAGATGTATGACAGGGCTTGAGAGCTCCCCCTACAGGCCTTCCCAACTCCAATTTGATTGAAGTTTTTTTTATTCATTTCACATTTACCCTTTTGATCAAGATCTTTCTCCAAAAGTATTGCTGATCAACAGTCAGGTTCTCTGCACGTTGTGGTCTTGTCCCTCGGTGCCAGGAAGGACCTTTCCTGGTTATTGTGTCCCATTGGAGGGAAAGTACATAGTGGTTGGAAACCATTTAGGCTGCATTTGAGCGACAAGGAAGGTTAGAGGGAGAACTCTCAGGCATTTCCCATGTAAAGTCTATATCTTGCCAAGGTTATAGGCGTTAGAGATCATCTCAAAGTGCTGGGCCAGCATCACCTTATTGGGCACGTCAGTTTTACAGAGGTTCAGCAGGCAATAGGTACAGAACTTTACAGTAATTATACAGAGTTAAGATTAAGAGCAATACTATAATCCCAGTTTGCAGGATGGTTCTAAACCAGGAGCCCAGACTTGAAAGTAACCAGCGGAACAAATCAAAAGACAGTGGATTGTCAGGTGAAATTTGTTACAGCCAGTGTGTTTGCTCTCTAATCTATGTACTTGGGTTTCTGCTTCCCCAGAGGCATTTATCCATGTGCAACAGGAGGCGTTTACCACCACATAGACACCTCCTTGCCCAGTGAATAGATAATCAAGGTCTATATAATTATCCACAACTATCTTGGCCAGTGAGTTAAGCTGTTGTTGCTGAGCTGAACTTGCTTTGGATGTGGAGCTGGCCAACTCTTCTAGTGTCAGGGAGAGGTTCTTGATCATTTGATGGTTGGCACTCACTTTGGTACATGGGAAGAAAGCTCTTCCCACGGAGGCAAACCCACCCAGAGGTGACAGATCACGTGCATCTCCTGGGAGTTCTCCTTTAGGGAGACTATAGAGATTCGATGCGAGAGACCAATAAGAGGTCTCTGTTTGGTTCTGCAGGACAGAGAATATGACAAGGGCACGTTGTCCTTGTGCTCTTCAGTTGTCCAGGTGATGAGTTGCCCAGGTATAAAGGCTATTACCAAAACTTCCACACATGAAGGTGTAACCAGAGGGTGTACATAAGGCTCCTGCATTAGTGGGGTTATCTATGGACTCATTCATTGGCATAGAGGCATTAGCATTATCTAACCAAGGCTCAGACATTATGTTGTTACACATTGAGAGGTTGTCTAAATGTATGGATATATCAAGAAATTTACAGATGGCCTGGGTTACATTGGCAGCCCCACAGAATATTTCATACAAATATTGAAAGGATCTTGTTTTCCCCTCCCAAGACTGGGTTAAATTAAAGCAAGAATGAGTTTAGGTGGACTTAGCACCCGGCTCAGTAAAATGGGCCAGCAGAGCGATTTAGACAAACAGCAGCATCTGGCCTTCCAGTGAAATTACTCACAGAGTGAACTAAGGGGTCATCACTATCTTGGACAGACCAAAGTTTCTGATGGCAAATCCAGCAATCAGACTGGTTTCCCCGTTTTGCGAAGGATTGGGAAACGTGGACAAGAACACTGTCCTTCCAAGAAAAAGAGGGAAAAAATAAAACAGTGAAAGAGGTACACAGGCCTGGTCCGGTCATCTTGGGGAGGCTGCCTGCCTCCCATGCTGGCTGCCTCTCTTCCTAGTCAGTTTGATTTCAGGTCCCCAGTGTTTCTACAGGACTAGGTGTCAGGTGGAGCCTTCTTTAGCTGTAAGATGCACACCCAAGGCTCGAGTCCCTGAAGTGTGGCTGCCATCTGGGCAGTGAGGAGGGCCTGGTATGGTCCCTTCCGAGGAGATTTCAAGAGCAGTAAAAATTGGAAACATTAGTTTGGAGAGTCATACCCAGACGTTTAAGGAAACTAGAAGAATTTGGGATCCAGTCCAGCTTACAGGTATGTAAGAAAACCTTAAAGATAATTAATAGGACCAGAATTTAATATTTACAAAGGTGCAAATATAATTTCTTTCTCCAAAATTACCCCCATTTTTATTAAAGATAATCGTAGTAAAACTAATTTGTGTTAAACTTGGCCTGATTGTTTATATAAATGCAGCATAAATAGTGATTGACCATATAAGGTCTTTTTTTTTTTTTTTTAAGATTTTATTTTTCCTTTTTCTCCCAAAGCCCCCTGGTACATACTTGTATGTTTTTAGTTATGGATCCTTCTAGTTGTGGCATGTGGGATGGTGCCTCAGCATGGCCTAGTCGAGTGGTGTCATGTCTGCGCCCAGGGACCAAACCAGCGAAACCCTGGGCTGCCGCAGCAGATCGCAGGAAATTAACCACTCGGCCACGGGGCCGGCCCCTTTATATATATAAGCTCTTTTTAAGATTGCTTTGCTGGAAGCTTGTATGCAATGTACTAGGCTGATTTTTCCAAGCAGTTCTTAAAGCTGTCTGGTCATTTCTGAGTCTATGTACATCTTTCTCGAATGTGACATTCTAGTCAAAGCCTTGATAATGTAGCCAATATTTCCTGATTGTGTCTTGTTACAAGGAGAACAGACCTTCACTGAACCCGTGCAAATACATATATTGTCTTGAAAAGAATACTTAAGAGTTTCCAAATTCTGGAGGGATCGGGCAGTGAGAAAAGAATAAACGTTTTAATCCTTGTTGTAAAGATATACTTTACCAAATTGTTGTAAGTTATAGAGAGTTTAAGAAGAGGAGGAAAGGGGGCCATTTATATCTGGGAAATGAAACATTAAAGCAATAATTTTTCCATTTGAGTTTTAGAAATTCCTGCCCAGTTCAGTGTTATGACCTTAAAGTTATCAAAAACCTGTATTCCAGAGTACTTGTCAAAATCTTTTCCATGAATCCCTTTGAAAATGAAGTATATTTGTAAAAGCATTAGAGTAAAATAATAATTGTCTGACAAAAGACTTTTTAAAAAGGCAATGAATGGGTAATGCAATTGACAAGGAAATTTGGGGGTTTTTGTGACATACATTTTAGATAGTAACTAAAATTAGAGGTAAAAACATTATATTACAACATATCCGAGTTTTAGGAATTTTATACTATTTCTAGAACCTTTATAGTGACATTCCTCATACAATATGACCTAAACAGCTTTATTATCACTTGTGTGATCATACTTCTCATGTAATTTGACATACCAAATAAGACCAATTAGCGTAATCTCTCTTTTTATACAGAGAAGAAACAAATCTTTTGAGATGTCTCAGGTGCTCCCTGGAAAATCCCAAAGTTACAACTAGGTCAAAAAGACTTTTTAGAATTTGAATTTTTGGGAGACCTGTCAAAAATATCAAAAGGTTTGGACACTTGACCAAACAGGATCACAAGTCATTGTTAATACTTTAGTATCTATTTGACCAAAGTAACAATAACAGGTTTCAAAGGCAAATACAAAAGGTTACATAGGGGGCTGGCTCCGAGTGGTTAAGTTCCCGCGTTCCGCTGCAGCGGCCCAGGGTTCGGATCCTGGGTGCGGACATGGCACCGCTCGTCAGGCCACGTTGAGGCGGCACCCCACATCCCACAACTAGAATAACCTGCAACTAAGAAATACAACTATGTACAGTGGGGGTGTGGGGAGATAAAGCAGAAAAAAAAAAGGTTACATAGTTGTAAGCAATATGTAACTCTTTCAATACTAAGAAGACTCTGTTATCCTAAGTGATTAAAGACCTGATAGAAACAACACGGGAAATTATTTTGAGAAAACACAAAATCTCTTCTCTAGGCGTATTGCTTAAAGGTAAAGAAGCTTTCACAATCTGCTATCAGGAAAAGACCAAAAACGAGCCAGCCCTGATGGCCTACTGGTTAAAGTTCAGCACGCTCCACTTCAGCCGCCCAGGTTTGGTTCCTGGGCGCAGAACCACACCACTCATCTGTCAGCAGCCATGCTGTGGTGGTGGCTCACATAGAACTAG
Source organism: Equus quagga (assembly GCF_021613505.1). Taxonomy (NCBI): domain Eukaryota; kingdom Metazoa; phylum Chordata; class Mammalia; order Perissodactyla; family Equidae; genus Equus; species Equus quagga. Next base: position 29,885,165 of record NC_060281.1, read on the forward strand.
AAGGACCTACAACTAGAATATACAACCATGCACTGGGGCTTTGGGGAGGGAAAAAAAAAGAGAGAGAGGAAGATCGGCAACAGATGTTAGCTCAGGGCAAATCTTTTCCAGAAAGAAAGAAAGAAAAAAAAAAAACAGATCAATAGCCCAAGAAAATTTTGTCTTTTCAACAGAAAAGAGAGCCAAATTTTAATTTTGCATCAGTCTATTTTCGATATTAAAATTCATTTTAATAAATTCATTTTAATCTTAGCCAGCTTGACCACACATTAAAATTTCTTTCCTAAGATTCTTTCCATGAACCTTCTACACTTTCTTTTCACATTTAGATTTTGTCCTATGTTTTTCTTTTTCCCATTCTGAAATAACCATCCTCTCTTTAGGACAAAATCAATTTCCTTTCCTTCAACAAAATGCATTTCCATTCCTCATACCCTTCTTTTATTGAAACACACATCCTACTTTCCTTCCATACAGGGATGTTTCCCTTTTTATTTCTAGTAGCTTTATTACATATATTAGAATTCCTAACCTTAGAATCCCAATTCCCAGTGAAAACTAAGAAGTAAGCAACCATGGACTGGCAGATTTATAAATATATTTCATAATTTCTGGGAGTATGTGCCCTTTTGATAGTGCAATCTTTCAACATGGCACAAGACAGTTACTAACAGACCCAAATTTATCCTTAGTTTTCTTTGCAATAGGAAGCCAAAAATAGATAAACCCTGGGGCTGCCCTGTGGCTGAGTGGTTAAGTTCGTGCGCTCTGCTTCAGCAGCCCAGGGTTTCGCTGGTTCAGATCCTGGGCTCAGACGTGGCACCATTTGTCAGGCCATGCTGGGGAGGTGTCCCACATGGCACAGCTGGAGGCACTCACAACTCAGAATATACAGCTATGTGCTGGGGGCCTTCGGGGAGAAGAAGAAGGAAAAAAAAGAAGAAGATTGGCAACAGTTGTTAGCTCAGGTGCCAATCTTTTAAGAAAAAAATAGATAAACCTATGTTCAGTAATTAACATTCATCTTATCTGGAAATGATTTAGATATTCAATGACCACCCATTATTTACTTTAACTTAGTATAAACTTGGATCTCATTTACATTTATTTACATTACTTGCTTTTAACAATCATGCTTGGATTTGACATTAGCCAACTATCATCTTGAGCTACTTTCTTGCTGACAAACCTTGTAACAGAGATAACATGAGCTTAATAAACCCAGGTACAGTGAAAATTGTATGTCTGCGTTATACTCAGCACTGATAACTCTAAAGACACGCCTGTTTCAGTTAAATGAACAACCTTAAGCTAGCTTTTATTTACTAAAGATTAATCCTAGATCATATAAACTTGAAAACATTTGGGTTAGTTTCTATTATATTTTTGAGGTTTAGGAACACTTAATTTATACGTGCTTAATTTCAAGCCAATTAAATAGAGCTCTTTACAAATTAGTTTTGGCAATACCATCCAGAGGTAGAAAAATATCACATCTCTATAACATACATATATAGACACATAGACAGACAAACAGACAGCTCCTAGCTTTCACTTTAAAAAATTTAGCTATGTCTCAGATACACAACTCAAAAGAATAGTTGGATCCAAATCATATTTCTGGCAGATGGACTAAGTTAAGTTTACTTGTTCAGATGGCCAAAGTCTTTTACTAAAGATATTTTTTATTTGCATGTTATAGGGAACCTTTTAGAGCTGTTTTTGGAGTCATTTTAGCTATTCTCAAAAGTCGAGGGTAACTACTATTTAAGTTTTTCCTTCTAGTTGTTTATTTGCTCCAGTTAACTTAGAAATGGTAATTAAGGGTTTAGCATTTGAATCCTCAGAGGGTCTGATTTTAAAGGGGCAGGTTTTTGCAGGGGGCAGGGAGGAAGATGGTGGTGGGGCAGAGCCTGAGCACAAGATGGCTGCTGGAGCGGAGTCTGAGAAGACAAGCAAGATGGTGCCTGAGACAACGAAGGAGAAGGGGACATGAGGCTTCAGAGGCCGTTTTGCTCTCCCTCAGTTTTTTAGGTGTGTTGGCTAATTTAGACACAGTATCTTGTGAGGCAATTTTAGTGTTTTGTGTGTGTTCAGAAGCCTCCAGGTACCAGTGAAAATAGATATACCATTCATTTTGCTTAATTTTGTAGCCATGGTCTTCCAATTTGGTTTTAAGAAAAATGAGTTTGGGAGATTGAAAGTCCCCCGTAACGGCCATTGCAACTCTGCATTACTCTCTGTCAGTTTGGTCCACTAAGTTAACACTGAGCGTGTAGGGGGCCCAAAGTTCTTAAACATAAACCTGACTGGGGTCCCTGAAGGAGGGTTTCCCTCAGAACGTTTAGATGACTGGGATCCTATTTCTGAAATTTCCTCTGAAAACCCAGGAAAGTTGCTAGAGTCCTAGCCCTGATCCCCAAAGGAATCTAAAAACAAAAGAAACTTGCTGGATTCCCAGGCTTGATTGCAAAAGGAATCTGAAAAGCAAAGAAAAACTCCTGGATTCTCAGCAAGCCTGACCCCCTAAAGGAACTGTGCCGCCTTCAGAAAACAGCTGAGTACTCACCAGGGACGATGCCTCGAACCCAAGGACAGAGCCTTGACCCAGGAGGACAGTCCCTCCACTGAGAGGGCAGAGCCTCTCCTGATCCTGAGTAAAGTCAGAGAGCTCGGAATGCAGAGGGAGCGGAGCCCGGAATTCCCACACAGGGCCTCAGTGTGGGACCTTGCTCAGTTCTGGGGGTCACCATCTCTCGTGGGTCACGATCTCCAAATCCCACTTCTTACACCATATATGTCAACTTAAAAAGCAAATTCACCAGTTATTTTACCCTTAAAACAAGTTTATTTGGGAATAGCCAGAAGAATAGCAATTTGAGATATTCATGTTATGGCACCATAGGCACATTCAGAGAACAAAGGAACAGGCTTGTTTTCACAGAGAAAACGGGAGAACAGGGAGGGCTGTTCTGAGAGAAGGTCCATGGGGAGAAGTAACAGTTCAGGGTTCCAGTGGCTTCTCATTGGCTGGGCTGTTGCCGGGTCGGGAGAGAAGTCTTCCTTCAAGGGTGAAGTAGCTGTACTTCCTGTGGGAGATGCAAGCATCTGTCTCTTCCTATTTGGAGTAATTGACGATGTATGATAGAGCATGAGGACTCCCCCTACAGGCCTTCCTGACTCCAATTTAGTTGAGGTTTCTCTTATGCATTTCACAAAACCTATAAATGACTTTTTCCTTTTATGACAGTTTAAACAAATTTAAAATTTTAATTTTTTCCCAACCTTCTTTTTCAGGTGCTAGTAAGGATCACGTATAGATTCAAGGTTAAAAGGTGCAAAGAGAAGATTTCGGTGCCACGATGCAACAGAACTCGGTGCCTGGGTTTGGTGGCATGAGGGTGAATGCTGTTGTATGGGTAACCTCTTTGTCAGCTGGCCTTCTGGGGCCACGCCACCTGCCGAGGACACCCCAGCCTCTCCTGCTCACTGACTCTGTTCCACTAGAAAATGACCCACGTCCACCCCCACACCTGGGTCCCTCCTCTTCCCTTGACTGGGACTGCTGACCTCACTCGCTCCTGGGTGCCTCAGGCTGCTGGGCCTGCCTCACCACCCACCCTCTTGGCCATAGCCCCACACCCAGCAAATTAATACTCTAGCCTTCCCAGCCTCTCTCCATGAGCTGCTGGGCACCACTGTGACCAACACGCATCCCAGCAGGCCAGGCAGGCTCCTAGTGAGCCCTAGTTAGCCCCTAACCAGAGCCTAGTTAGTCCCCAGTCATCCTCAGAGCCCCCATCCTCTCAGCAGAAACAACACCTCCTCTTTCACAGAGAAAAGAGCAGCCACAGAGAGGAACCCTCAACTCCCTTCCATGTCTCCCCGCCTCATCCTCTCCCTCCCTACTGGCCCCTTAGCACCAGCATTTACTCACCCTGAGGTCTCTCCCTCCCAATGGGAGCACCACCCCTGGCCCTCATAGGCCCTTAGGTGCAGGGTCTGTGCTGAGGCCTGACTGTCACCTCACCCAGCCTCCTGAGGACCCCGCCTCAACTGAGGGAGCTGGGCCTGCAGGGTTCCCTCTGCCTGGACTGCTCCCCACCCCCACCTCCCATAGCCACACGGCGCCCTCCCCTCCTCCCCATGGGCCAGCTCAGGCTCAGCTCTGCTTCGTGGAGGCCAGCCCATACCCCAGCCCGCCCCCTAGAGGAGGAGCTGCCTGCCTCTCCCTTCAGCTGTTACATCATCCTTTGGTTTTATCTCCTTCGCCACACCCACAGCTCTTGGACATAATATTAATTTGATTCGCACTTGTTTTGTCCCCTACCCTGTCAGCTGGACCATCAACCTTGGAGGTGAGCGCTTGTCTGTCTTATTCATAGATGTACTCCCAAGGCCTTGGGCAAGTGATTGTGGCCCCGAAAATATTTGTTCAATCAATGAATGCGTGGATGAACGAGTGAGTGACTGATTATTATCATCTTAATTATACAGGTGAGGAAACTAAAACAGCCCCCACGCCCAGCTTCAGCCTTCCAGCTTCAGCCTGCTGGCACCAGTTTCCCAGCCTGGGCTCCTTTTCTGCCTCTGTCTGTGCCCCAGCCCGGGAAGTCCTGCCCACTGGCAGCTTGCCTCATCCCATGGAGCCCTCCTCTGCAGGGCCACTGGGATTTTCCTCCCCACACTCCCGCTCTTGTGCAGGGTCCCTAACAAATGCCCCAGGGTTGGTTCAAGAGGAAAGAGGATTTATTAAGAGATGTCAGGCCAGCAGGGGAGTCTCAGGACAGGCCAGGAGGCGTGGTCCAGCCCGAAGCAGCGCTCGGCCGTGCCTGGGGTCTGGGCTCACTAACCACACCTCTCTCCCCACCTGGCATCTGGGACCCTGGGGTTGGATGCCAGAACTCTACTCAGCCCCTCAAAGACTCAAAGGCCCCTCATTTTCTGGAAAACAGAACTTCCTGCGCAGCCTCACAGCAGCACCCCTGATGACGGAAACCCAGATCACTGCCCCTGCCAGGATCTAAAGGAGCCAGTGACAGAACTCTCTGGATTTGCCCTGGGGATGACCGAACTCAGGGTGTGGGAGGTTATCCCCCCCTCACCACAGAGGGTAATGTGTCTGTGACGGGTCCAAGCATTGGTTGGAGTGATCTGCACGGAAGCCCAGGGCAGGGGCGCCGGGCACCCCCACAGAGCGGGGATCCGCCTGCCCTGTATGCGTTCCTCTAGGAACAGTCGGAAAGCCCAGGAGGCTGCCACCACCTCCCCTGCTACCCTCCAACCCTTCAACCGCGGGAGTCTCTCCACTGTGGAGCAGGGCCCTGGTGGGGCTGGGAGATAGGAGGGCGGCGCCCGTCAAGGGGATGGGATGGGAGCAGAGGAGGCAGATCCTGAGGGGAATCTAGATGCCCACCCCAGGCCGACTGCCAGGGCTGGACAGTGGCCCAAAGGAAAGCATACCCCTTGTCCTTCCCCCGTTTTCTTGGTTGCCAGTGACAGGACGGTTTTGTCGTGATGGTGACCTCTGTGCAGGAGGCACACCTGGGAGAGGGGCTAGATCTTCAGGCTAGAACTCCGCTGAGCTCCTGAACCAGATACCCACATCTTCCAGCTCTTCCTCAATATGCCTGAACCCAGCCTCTCCAACCGGACGTGGCCTTTTCTGCCTAGAATTGGCTCCTCCCTGCATCCCTCCCTCACTGAAGGCCATCACTGTGCACCTGGCTTCCTAGGCTAGCAGTCACTCCTCTCTCCCACCACCTGCTGATACCCCTGTATCAGTCTGTAAGCCTTGTGGGGTCGGTCTCTAGGTCTCTCTCAGTCTCCGTCGTTCCCTGAGCTCAGGCCTCTGTCATCCCTGCCTCTCCAGCTGCAGTAGTCTAACTGGCCCCCTGCACCCAGCCCGGCCTACACCACCTGCAGGCCCAGGCCTTTCTCCGGCCCACACTGGATCCTCTCTCTGCCCACTCCTCTCATGGTGGCCAGAAAGGCCCTGTGCCCGAATCTGGCCCTGCCTCCTCTCCAGCTGTGGTTCTCACTCGACACTCCAGCTGAATTCCTCTCTGACTCCTTCCCCTGCCTTGTTTCTGTCCATCCTTTACGTCGGAGCTCGGATGTCTCCGCCTCCTGGAAGCTCTCCCTGCCTGTTGCCCCTTCAGACTGGGATTTGAGCCTCACCTCTATGCTCCCCAACACCTTGTGCTGCCCCCACCTACACTTCTCACACTGCACTGTGCACTCTGTGTTGACAGAGGCCGTATCTGTCTTGCCTCCTGCTGAATCACCGTAAGAGCCCAATGCACACTTCAGGGGTCAGCAGAACGCTGGGGCAGCCACAATTCCGCCCTCAATGCTTTTGGTGGGATGGAGGAGGAGATCAGGAGGCAGCTATGCCGGGACACAGCGGATTGGAGTGCTGTCTTGCACCCCCAGGCCTTTCCTCCTCCCTAACCATCCTCAGTGACTGTACGTAGGGATGGCACATGAGGCGGTTCTGGCTGACGAGATGTAAGCAGAAGGTGCTAGGCCCAAAAAGGCCCCGTCTGCCTCCTCGGGCCTTCTGCCCCTTCCCTCTGCGCACGGTACCTAGAGGAGCAGCAACATCCTGTAACCACAAGGATGGAGGTGATTTGCCAACGGTGGCAGAAAGATGAACAAGGTCCTGATGGCCTGGGCACCAGTCCCAGCCTGTCAGCCTCCACACTTCCTCTCCCAGTGGACACGGGCGTTATGTCTGGGTTACTGGCCAAGACCCTTGGGGAGACCCCCCAAGACATCCTGGCTGCCCACTGGGGACATGAAGGCACTTCCTCTCCCCACCGCTGTGCCATCACTCCTGCTCAGGAGACCCCAATCCTGGGCCGAGAATCCGGTCAGGACGTTCCCAGGCTCTTAGGACCTTTTCTGATTTTACGTTTTGATCTTCAGTCTGAGCTGAGGCTCCCTTGGTCCTCCTTGCCCGGGAGGAGGGGTAACATGCTGCCTGATCCCCAGCTCTGTCTGGCTGGCTCCCTTAGTGACTTTGGTTGTGGCTGCCAGAAACCCCCAGCCCACAAGGCTTGTCCCCTACCCCTGGAGCAGGCACTCCCCTGACCCAGCCTGCGGGGATTATCTGGGGCTGGCTGGGGGTGTGGGGTGGGAGCAGCCAGGCCCATCTCTGTGGAGTCTGAGCCCACGTGTGCGTGTTTGGCTCGGCCATCGTGGACTTTGGGCCCAGTACCGTCTTGTGGGACACAGTTCTTTCAGCCCAAGGCCATTTGTGGGATTGGTCAGCATCAGCACTTTGCTCTCTGTTTCTCAACACTAATGACCCTGTAAACACCTTGGAAAGAACCAGGGGGGCCAGCAGTCAAGAAGGCCTCCTGGAGCTAGAAGTGCTGCGTCCCCTGACAGCAGTGGTGGCTGATGGGGCAGAGCTGTGACACTTAACCCACACAATTGGGCAGAGAAAATGAAATTTCTTTTTTTGGTCTATAGCTTAAAAAACCCTGCCCAAAGGCCCATTCTGGTTTACAGTTCAGTCCCATTCAATGACACATAGTCTCTTCCAGGCCCCAGAGGTGGCCTGCTCTGGTCTGGCTGCACCTGCTGGCACTCTGAGCCAGCTATAGCCTCCGTGAGGTCCAGCCAGTGTCACTGGAGTGACCTCCACACCAGGCACCTCTGCAGCCAAAGAGCCAGCCTCTTCTGAGTCCTGCCTACAGCACATGGGGACCAGGGCAGATCAAGAAAATCAAGGCTCAGTGCCCCCTCAGCCTGCCCCCGAAATGCAGCCCAGGGGCAGGTCTGTGCCAGGTGGCCATGGGGGTGCTTGTTCTTTGTTTTGGCCTTACTCAGCTAATAATGCTCTCCCTGCTCTGGGCTGACCCTGGAGAGGGGTTTCTCTTTCTCTCTTCTCTTTCCCAGAATCCCCTGGGCAGGCAGGGCCAGCTTTGCCCCTTCCTTTTCATGTCGACCCCACTCACATAAAAATTCCATAGTCCGACTCACCGAGCCTGGCCCTCAACACTGCTGAAGATGATTAAGAAAGTTCGACACTCTTCTTTCACAATCAAAGCCTAGGTTGCTTCTTCCTAAAACCGTGGCCAATGCCTGCTTACAGAACCAGAAGCTGATGATTACTTCCATCGCGTCTTTCGTTCTTTCTAGAACAAATTGGAATGCTCCCATCAACCTTAAAAATAAAACAGCCAGTTATTTTACCAGCAAAATGAGTTCATTTGGGAAAAGCCAGAGAATTGCGATTCAGGATGTGCATGCTATGATGGACCATGGACAAACCCAACACACAAGGGAGAGGAATGCTATTTTATAGAGAAACATGAGGAAGTTGGAAGGGGTTGTTTTGAAGGAAAGTCTGTTGGAGGGAATCAAGAGTTCAGGGTGACGAGCAGTTCTCATTATTGAGTTGCTGGGGTAGGTGATTTTTGTGTGTGGGATGCAATGCACATTTCTTCCTGTAATTGAGGATTCTTTGCTCTTGATGACTTCTTTCTGTTGGGGTCTGTAATTGATGATCTTTCCTGTAATTGACCTTGAGCGAGACTGCCTGGGAGCTCACCCTTCCAGCCCCCAACTCCATTTTAAATGAAGTTTCCCTTTATTTTCACACTCCCATATTCCACCCTTAGCTATAATTTGGGGCCACTTCTCTATCTGGGTTTTATTCCTGCATTTGCTCCCTTGCTCCTAGACTGTTTTTTGGCATGGAAACTGGCTAGTCTACCATGGTAGTTGATATCACCCTAGTCCATTAAGACCCCAAAACCCTGTCCCACCTCAAAACCCCCTTCATCCCTGCTCTTGTGTATATTCTCTTCCCAAGAATTTGAAGTTAGCAGAGCACAAGTCCCCTGTGGAGGTCAAAGAGTCTCTGGCCATCCAGGCCAAGTTCAAGGCCAGGCCGGGATCCAGAGGGACCTGCCCCAGGGACGGTCGTGCCTCAGGGCCCTGCCACCAGCTCCTCCATACCTCCAAGCTCTTTCGCCAGGAGCAGTGCTTTAGTCCCCTTCCTGCCTCCAACGCAGACTCTTGGGAAGCAATTCTCGCCCTTCCTCTCCTGCCTCTTCCTGCTAGCAGGATGCCCCAGAGTTCCCACTCTCACTCCTGTGCCTTCCCCCACACTGTTAGGATCCCAAGTGCTGCAGATACGTTTCTGCTTTGGTGGCTATTTGGGGCTAATCCTTAGCCCTCCGTCCTCTTAGCTTTACTTACTCTAACTTCCGAAGCCTAAGTATCCCCAGAAACCAGAACAGCAGTGATGTCAAACCTCAGAAACCCTAACACCTGATCGTTACAAAGGTGGCATTCCTAAAATCCTTCACAGCTGGGGACCCCAGTTTGGATTCCATCACTCTCACTTATGACCCAGACTGTCAGGCAGGGTCAGTCCCAAAAGGGGTCCCTCCTTTGAAGGCCTTTAGTGTGGGTGTCGTGCCTAGAAAACCCCCTCCCCCTCTACCATCACTGAAGCTTGTATATAACCCTTTACCAGGACCTGATAGGAGTCCAGGGACTGCCAGGGAGGCTTGGGGACTGATGCAGCGACCTGTCATGGTCCCCACTGATCTTAGGCTCTCTGCCTCAGCTCTCACCATCTGGAACAGGGGCCCCACTTTCAGTGGGGTCCTCCTGTGCTGCTCCAACTGGCTAATTCTGGTTCCCCATCAGCCCCCAACTTCCTGCTCAGCCTGTGAATCCACATACAATATCCAGAACAAACTAAAGCTCAGCTGACCTTCAGGAGACTCAAGAACATCCAAAGAGACATGAAAGTGAAGACAGAGCCTGTGGTCCATGAAGAACCCAACTGGAGGAAGAGGACTTCCCAGCTACGAACGTTTCTGCTTGCTCTGGGACAAATGCTTTGTGATTGTTTCTGAGATTTTGGGGCATCCTTATGTTGTTTGTTACCCCACTGTTCTTAGCAGAGAAGCATTGAAAATGGTCAGGGACTCCATGCTTGACTGGGAGGTGACCAGGAAGCAGGCAGCTGGAGTGCCCCTCAGCGGCCACTGCTGAGGGCAAGGACAGGAGCCTCAGAAGGTAGGGTAGGTGGTTGCAGCTGTGAAGGGAAGAGGATGCTGCACTGAGACCCAGAGGCCCAAGCGAGAAAAAGATCCATGGGGAATGGACCCAAGACCAGGAAGCAGGATGGGGCTTAATTGGTAAAAACCCCATTATAAACATGGGGGACAGGGACAAGGAGTGGGAAGTGAGTGGGGTGGGGAGTTGGGGGTGACAAGGGGTGGCAGGTTTGGAGGACAGTGGGTTCATGCAGAGGAATCCCCAATGGGATTCCCTGTAGGGGTGGCCGTGTGGGGGCCTGCAGAAGCTCATGAGATTGAGCCGGATGGGCAAGGGTGGAGCCTCCAAAGCGGTGCCACACTCTCCATCTCCTGGGCCGAGATGCCAAGACCCGGAGGTTCCCAAGGCCCAGACTCATATGCTCTTTGGGGACACTATGGGATGCTTATGGACCTTCTATTAGGAGTGAGGGACTCTGCCAAAGCTGGACAGGCAGAGAGAACACGGATGCAGCGAACGTCAATCTGCCACCCCTATCTTTGCTCTGGGTATAGTTTTAGCCTGCATTGCCCAGCAGACACATTTGCATGAGAAGGACTCCAGCCCCAGATATCCCCACCCAGACCGGTATCAGCTTGGGGTTCCTCTTTCTAAACTCAGATATTTTCTCTCTTAAAAATAAAAGATTTAAAGTCCCTAGCAAGTATGGAAAGAGGGAAGGAACCCCTTAGAAGAGAGAAAAAGGCATCATCGACCTCTTCTAGAACCCATCTTCAGTGAAGTTCCTGAATTCCTCTCCAGGCTTCTCTGCCCTACCCCTGCCTCAGCCGTCTGAGATTTCCTGGACTTTGAGGTGCTAGGACCCTGTGGACCAGGGGGAAATCTCAAGGTGTCTTCTCTTCTTTTGACTTCTCATTGTGTTGGCTGTTCTAGGGGCTCGGATGTAGCAGTGGCAGTGCAGTAGGCTAGAAAAGAGAGGGAGGCTGGAACCGCCTGTGCTAAAGCTGGAGAAAGGTCCAGGTTGAAGCCTCCGTCACCTGGGCAAGGGGCAGTGGGACAGCCCCGCCCATTCCTGCACCTAGCGCAAGGCCCATCCCACTGCCCATCACCAGACTGGCAATTGTCCCTCAAGAATTGTGCCACCCTGTAGGTTCACTGTGCACAGCACCACACTTCCCAATCTGTCAGATGCTCTGGGGACCGCGCTTCTCCCTCCCTTGCCCTCAGAGACCCCTCTGGACCATCTGGCTCTCAAGAACAGGCCCCAAACCTAGGCAGGGACACAGAGCTACACGTTTTTGGTCCTTCCTTTCCCTGCCTCCAGAGGTCCAGGCTCAAATGACACTGGGGTTGCATCCCACCCCACAAATATTTCAGCAGGCCATCTGTGATACTGTGATTCATAAGAAATAGGTATTTGGTCACTGAGATGACCAAAATAAATTTCTCAGACATTATTTGGTCTTCACCCACAGTTCCTGGCTCACAGCTCCCAAAACTCTCAGAATTTCTTAAGTGATGAGAGTGATAAAGATGTTTTTTGTTATGTTAATGAGGTGACTTTTGGAAAGCTCAGGCTGGGGGCTGGTTGCCGATGGAGCCAACCATGTGATCAGAGGATTGGAACCGTCAGTCCCACCCCTGATTTCTGGGGCCGAGGGAGGCTTGACATTGATCAGTTGCCAATGGCCAATGACTTGGTCATTCATGACTACGTAATGGAGCCTCCATAAAAACGCAAAAGGACAGCTCATTGCCCCTTCTTTTTTCAGAGAGCTTCTTCATTGGGGAACTAGAACCCTTCCACATGCCACTGTGCCGGGCCCCAAGCTCCACGAGGACAGAAGCTCCTTTGTTCGGGAATTTGCCCTACATATGTCTTCATCTGGCTGTGGATTCATATCCTTTAATGTCCTTTGTGATAAATCGGTAATCCAGGGAGTGAAACAGTTCAGAACAAGCCTCCCCAAGATATTCCACTTTGGCACTTGAAATATTTTAAGCCAAAGGCAATCAGGATCCTGTGTGCTCAAGAGAAACTTTTGTCTCCCCCTTAAAAAAGTTAAATGGGGGGCCTTGTCCATGGTAAGAGATATTACCAGAAAGAACTTTTTGTGACCTATCTGTTTGAGGGCAAATCTGTAATTAGTGAACACCTGCTCTTATTGTCCTGTGCGTCACCCTCTTCCTCTTTGAAGCCTCAGACCCTTAACCCACTCCTTAACTAAAGATGGCATAGATACCTCATTCTGCCTTTTTGTCTCTGAATCCTTCATGTATGTGGGGTCTCTAACTCTCTCATGTATGTGGGTTTCCTGTACATATGCAATTAAATTTGCTTTTCTCCCATTAATCTGTCTCAATTTAATTTTTAGACTAGCCAGAAGAACCTAGAAGGGTAGAGGAAAATTTCTTCCTCCCCTACATGAGTAAACAGGTTTTCTCTAGTTCTGTGATCCTTTCTAGCAATTAATTAAACCCAAGGAGGAGGTCATGGGAACCTCTGGTTTATAGTCTGTTGATCAGAAGTACAGGTAACAGCCTGCACTTGGGACCAGCCTCCTGAGTTGGAGGGAGTCACTGGAACCTCCAGTTTGTAGCCAGATGATCAGAAGCACAGGTGACAGCCTAGGCTTGTCACCAGACACAAACACAGGTTCTTTACCTGCCACACAACAGGGGCCAATAAAAGCTGGAACACCAGGCTTATGGCAAGGAAGAGCTTTTATTTAGGATGACATCAGCCAGGAGACGAGAGTGAGCCCTCAAATTTGTCTCGTCTCCTTAAAAGATGGGAAGCAGGAGGTTTTAAACCTTGTAAGGAATGTGGCCTCTTGTAGGGGGGAGGAGCCTGTGGCCTTGCTGGTTGGCGTTTTCCCACCAGCCTGCGTTTGGCCTTGTGAGGCTGCCTGCAGGAAGGGGGATGCGAGATAAGGGAATCCACAGGTGGTGTCCTTGGTTGTTTGCCCCCATGATGGGTGGTGGATCCTGGCACCAGGAAACTGAGGAGTTGAGATCTGGGAAGCTTCAGCTTCTTCATATTCTCTGGACATCAGTTTCCCTGTAATAAACCTGAAGAACTTCTAATTAGCCAAAACTTCAGTGTGAGCCCAGCGTGAGGCCACCTGGACTTTTAACAATTTATAACTACTATTTGCCTTGTGAAGCTCAGGGATACAAAGATTTAGAAAACCCATATTTCCTTATCAGTGTAACTTAGAGAAGCAGGGAGGGGAGATGAGTGCTTTTGGTTTTAACCCCACAAATGCTGGGCTTAATGTAGGGGACCCATATCAGGGCCGCCATCAGGCTTGCGATGGGCGTCTGAAGTGGAGGGCAGTCTTGTGGGACTGAGCCCTTAACCTGTAGCATCTGATTCCATCTCCTGGTAGACAGTGTCAGAACTGAGTTGAATTCTTGGCCACCCTGCTGGTGTCCGAGAACCGCTTGTTGGTGTGGAGGAGCCTCCACACACACATCGCAATTGGGCCCAGGAACCCTTTGCACCATCTGTCAGGGAGCAAACACTGGCCAGCCCAGGCCCAGAATGCCTTCTCTACCAGCGTCCCGCAGGCCATCTCCTCAGCTGAGAGCTCCCCCTGGGGGGTCCTGGCTTCAGAGTCATGGAGGTTTAGTACCACCTTCATCCCATTTGAGAGCTGGTGTTTGCCCATCTGTTGTCATCCACCCATTCATCCATTCAACAAATACTCATTGAGTGCCATCTCCATCAGGCCCCCTTCTAGAAGCCGAAGGTAGAGCTGCAGCCAGGAATGACCAGAGCCCTGTATGCACAGAGCTTACCTTCTCGGGAGGAGAGAGAGACAGCTAACAAGGAGACAGAGACAGACAAGACAAATCCAAATAATGATAAGCGCTGTGAAGAAAACAGGACCAGCGAGGCGACAGGGAGGCACGGAGCTGCGGGAGTCAGAGGAGACCTTCCTGAGGGCGTCCAGGCTGAGCCGGAGGGATGGAGAGGAGCAGTGCACAGGAGGAGGAGTGTTTCAGGAGAGGCCAGACGGCTCCTACTGTGGGACCCCCTCAGGGGTCAGAGGAGCATATGATTTCATGGGAGAGGAGACCCGGTGGAAGCACCGGGGGCCTGGATGGATGGTGGAGCGGAGGCCTGCTCCCTAGGGAAAAGCCGCCAGCTGCGGAAGCCTCCCTGCAGGGCCCTCTGCCTGGCATCTGCCTGACTTGTCTCTGACAGGAACTCTGCTCCCAACACCCACCAGGGGCCTCCCCTGCTGCCTCAACTCTGACCAGTCATCACTGAGGGAGAGGAAGGGCAAGCACAGCCCTGGCTCAAACCACATCTGAGTTCCTCTCCCCACTCCCACTCTGTCTGTCCCGCCCTAAGATGCAAGAACAGGTGAAGAACGATGACCCCCCACTCTTCAGTTCAATCTGGCCTGTATTTACGGGCCACCTGGGCTGCGCCCTGTTTCCAGCCATCCCGGAGCCTAGCTGTGGCCCCAGCTCTTCGACCTGGGAGAAACCTCCTTCCTTCCCCTCCCTATACGCCAAACCTTATCACCCACCCCCGCTACAGCCCTCCCTCCCAGCTGACCCGACCGGTACAGGACTGATTATGGGTCCTCTGGTCCCATGTGCAAAGCAGCAATTCCAAAGCCCGGCCCGTCCACTTGGACGACTGTCCGACTTAGGAAACCCTGGAGCCTGTCCCCTCGGCCCAGTTGCCACATCCTTCCCAAGCAGGCCTTCCCTTCCCTTCTTGGTCCCCTCGCGCCCACTGCCTCAGCCCCACCGCAGCCCCCGGCTCGCCTGAGCCTGCCCTACACTCCCTTGGTCCCAGAGGCCCTAAGCACCAGGTCCAACTCCTTCACTGACCTTGGAGAACTCAGCTCTTCCACCCCCACTGACATGTCATCAGCTGTTGGAGTGAATGTCCTTGCTGTCACAGCCAGTGCCCACGTTTACTCAGTCCTCTTTAGCCCCGAACCATCACGACCATTACACAGGCGCTTAGCACGAGGCCAGCTTCCCTGAAACTCTCGTTTATGCCCCAGAGGGGCTGGGTGGGGGGCTTTAAAAGAAATGCCAGGTCGGGCCTATGTTTAAGGAGTTTATTATCTTGCTGGCTAGAGAAAAGAATGCCTAAGAAACTCTTAGAGATTAAAACAAAGTTAAGCATAAATGGAGTATAATAAAGCCCTAAATAAACTGGGGGAGTCGGACAATAAAACTTTGCGTCGCCAGAGGACTGGGGCGACGGCAGTGGGGACCGAGGAAGCTCCCTGGAGAAGGGCCCAGGCAGGCTTTGAAGAGTGGGCAGAGCGATAAGGAGAGTGAGGAGTGGGGTGGGAAATACCAAAAAAACCCCCAAAAAGCCACAGCATTCTTAAGGGACACTATAGCATGAGACCCTGGAGCTGGGCTGGGAGGCCTGTCCCCTGCTGTCTGCTGCCTTGCTTTCGTGAAGGCGTGTGGAGGCTGGGCCGAAGAGGCCTGAGCAGCGGCTCCTCTCTTTGGCCTGTGCAAGAGGACAACCTGCTGAGGGGTAAGAAACAAGCAGGACAGGCCCTGGTAGGGGGGGCTTCGGTCATTTGGATTTGGGGGCATGCAGGAAGGAGAGACTGGCAGGGCAGGGCACCTCTGTACCAGGGAAGAGGCTCTTTCAGTGCAGCTGGGAGTGAGCTGACCATGGACTCTGTTGTTGGCACAGGCGGATGGTCAGGAGGTGGGGAAGGGAGGGCAGGAGCTGAAGCCACTGCCAGAAACAAGCACGAGGCCGCCGCCCAGCAGCACAAGTGTGGCTGCAGAAGAGAGGTTCCCATCAGATTGCCAATCATTTGCCCCTGTGTGGTCCAAAAGGATGGCCATCATGTCCCAGACTCCCTTCTCTGCTCTCAAGGCCCGGAATGCCCATCCTCCCGGCCACCCCATGTCAACAGAGCATCCTGCCCCAGCATGAATTTTCCTCTCTCTCCATATGTGTGGGTCTTCTTCAGCAGGCTCTCTCTGCCTCATCCTCTCCATCTCCCCAGCCCTTTTTAACTTGCCCCTGGATTCTGGAATCTCTGACATCGAGATCAATCCACAAGCAGTGAGCACTTGCAGTTGCTGCCCTCTCTGGCCCAGGCTATCCCAGGCTCTGCTGCCCTCTCTGGCCCAGGCTATCCCAGGCTCTGCTGCCCTCTCTGGCCCAGGCTATCCCAGGCTCTGCTGCCCTCTCTGGCCCAGGCTATCCCAGGCTCTGCTGTCCTCTCTGCTCCAGGCTATCCCAGGTTGGGTTCACCACTTCATTCTATTCCTCCCCCTCTCTGCCTGCTAGACTCATTTTTCAATACCAGCATTTTCATCCTGCAATTCTCTTGTTCATCTCAAGTCCTCAGATCCAATGTAGGACGTGAGGAGATACGGTAGAGCCTCTGAGACTGAATGCACATGTTAGATGAATGGCTCTACGTCGCTGGGAGTGAGACTCAAATGGAATCTGGGTAGTTTTTCAACTAACATAGGAGAAAACACCAATCCCATCAAACTGTACAAGATTCTGATTGGTACCTACCCTGTGACAGTCAGAGGTCAGGAGGAAATGTAAAGGCATTCAAAGAAGATGGGGGTCATGATGAAATTTACGCATGTAATCTGACAACCGAAGGCCCAGGATGTGGCAGAAAAGCAAAGACAAAGTCTGTAACGCACATCACAAGTCATGAAATAAATGGACGACTTGGAACGGTTGGCGCAGCCTCTAAGGAAGTGAGTGGAAGATATTAGCAGAAGGGAACCGAGCAACGGCCCGCAGCTCTGACAGACTGGAAATTCTGCAGGAAGGAAGAGAGCAGGAGAAGCTGCACTCCCTGGGGGGGTTCAACGAGCAATTCCACTGCACACGGATAAGGAGCGGTAACATAGCTAGAATGGGCTTGTTTTCAATAACTAAAATCTCATTTTACTAATAGCCCTGAGATGTCCCCAAAGCTTTCTAGAACTTTCTTTTTTCCAGTTGCACCGCTTTTCTGGATGATGAGTTCCATATGGTACCCTGTCAGTCAGCTGCCATTTTCGCTACTCAGGATAAGACTCCCCTCTCTCGGCTCCCGACTGCCGACTGCCGCCTGCTCTCGGTTAAGATAAATGACTGCTCCCTCAAATACAGCGTTTTCTCAGCCATAAAGAGAGGAAATAGGCTAGGTTTGTTCTCCAAAGTGACAGACCCCAAAGTGGGAGGGGTCGTTGGGGCAGCTCTTAACACCCACATGATAACATTTAATACCCTAGTGGCAGAAGGAAAGCACCAGATATTCCCTCTCAGGTACTCAATTTCAGGCAAAGGAACTGTGATGAACTGTGGCAATTAGCAAGGGAAAAAATGAAAAGGAACTATTTAAAGAGCAAAAACCCCACAGGAAGCCTTGGAGAATACTGGAAAACAGGAAAAAAAAAAAAAGTGTTTTGCCAACAAAAAATCTAGGCCCACAACCAGATGCCACAGGCAGCTGAATGCAAAGCCACCATGAGCAGAGAGCCTGCTGGGAGAGAGGGTCTGGGAGCCAGAGGCCTCAGCTCCTCACAGACACCCAAGGGCCCCTCACAAACATCAAAAGCAGGAACTCAAGAACGAGTGAGCTGCAGAAGGATTGCATTAGGGATAGAGCAACGGCAGGACAGACAGAACCCCAGACACACGTGTTGCAAGCTAGTGACAGCCACCCACCCAGTCTGCCAATGACACACAGAGGAAAGGGAGAAGGGCTATTGACCACACTGTGCAAACCAGGCCTCTCCCACGGCCACCCAGTTGGCTTCCAGGAGCTGCAGGAACCGTGACCAGGAGAGATGCTTCTGTCCTTGTCAGAACTTGGGCAAAGCCCTGATCATAGGTAATGCCTGTGCTTCGAAAAGTAAGATTCTCCACCCATCAGAGGCACTGTCACTGCTGTTAGTGGCACACTATAGTTAAGCCCCCCGTTCCCTGTTTTCTGGCCCATACATTGTAAGACCTAAAGAACGTCTGCCCAACAATTTCTAGCAGGGATTCTGAGAATCTCTCAGGAACCTCTGGGCAAATTAGAAAAAGGTACCCTCCTGGGTGGAGCCAGGGCAGCTGGGCCCTGCACAGCCTGCTGTGTGGGGCTGGCTTGACCTGGAGAGCCATAGTTGTAGGCCTTGCCACAGGGAACACTGGGTACAAGCCCTGGAGAATTCCAGAAGGGAACTGGTTTTTAGTATTTATGACATGGTTGGTCATCTGGAACGTCTTTCACCATAACTGGTGAGGGCATGGGGAGAAGACAGAGGTGGCCAGTTCTTCACCCGGAGCAGTGGATATGAAGAACCACTGCCATTGTGGTGGCTGCTGTTTCCAGCCGGCCGGAAGGAGTCCAGCATCTGTTGGAGGCGATCTCAGAAGTGACTGTCCTTGGAGCCCAATGGAATTGCTTCACGCTAGATAGTCTCCTTCTTTTCAAAAAAATAAACTTTTTACTGAAGTAGAATAAGCACATAGAAAAATGCCATAAAGGTATAGACCAATGCATTCCACCAACTGAGTGGACCCGTGGAACCAGCATCGAGATCAGCAAATAGAATACGGTGGCCCCCCGGGCGCTCTGGGGTCTCTTTCTGGTGAGCTCTCTCCCCGAGAGTAACCGCTATCCTGAAATCTAGCCCCAGCGATTACTTTTGCCTGCTTCTTGAACTTTACATAAAAGATTGCAAATAGTGTCTAGTCTTTGGTGTCTAACCTCTTTTGCTCAACAGTTCTGTTTTGGAGATGCATCCACGCTGTTGCATAGAATTGCATAACATTCCCTTGCAGAAATATACCACAATTTATTTATCCATCATACTGTTGAAGGGCGTTGGGGCAACTGGACTTTCTTTTTAATTGACTTTTTTCTGATTACAAAGATAATTAAACAGTCATTAAAAAGATGTCCCCATTTTTCAATTTCGTGGAGCACTCCAGCCCTGGAGTCTTGTTGGGGCCTCAACATCCAGGCTTCACTTCCTTCCTTGACTGCTTAGACCCTGGCTCACCAAGGTTCACCCCTTTGGGCTCTTGCCCATACATCTCAGCCTCCTTACAATCCCCAACCCAGGGACAGTCCTCGCTCTGTCTTTCAGCCTCAGACGCTCAGGCCTCTAAGTACCGCAGGAAAGCCGCTGTCCGGGACAGTGTGTGCCCTCGCACCTGCCCTTTCACTTGGCTGCGAAATCTCCAGACTTCTTGCAACAACTAGCCAAAGACTCTGAAAACGCTCTCAGCAGCTATTTTGCTGAGGAAAGGGAAGGCCTGGAGCCCAGCGGCCTTCACTGGCCTCCCCCCACCCACCCTGTGCCCATCGACTACTCGTGCCTCTCTCCCAAGGCCTCCCAGAGTGGGGGTCTCAGAGCCCTCCACCAGCACCCAGGACCCCTCTCCCCCCACTCCAAGACTTGACCCCTTCAGGCTTCTCCCTCAGAATCCAGAAACCCTCAGCCCCACACTCTCTAAGGACATCTTCCCCTTAGGCTGCTAATGGGTAGCCCTTTCCTTCCTTGTTGGGGCCGTGGAGCGCCCCCACTACCTCCACCACAGCACAGCTCCAGCTGAGCTCACTACCAGCCTTCCTAAGCCCACAGGGCACAGCACGGGCCTTTACAATGTTACCTCTAGGCGGCATCTGACATTGTCCCCCGTGCTCTCTCTCGAGACTCTTCCCTTGACTTCTGGGACAGCGATTTTCCTTAATCTGTCTCTCCACCCCACCCCTGCCCTTTCATAATTCTCTTTCACTGGTTTTCTTCCTGTGCCTGCCCCTTAAGCGTCAACTTTCCCCAAAGCTCTGGGTTAATCTCTTTCTTTCCTGGACCCCTCCTCTCAGCAACACTGACTATGGAGACCCCCATCTCTACCAATCCGGGTCCCACCCTTTCCCCTAAGTTCAGGCTTCCTATCCAGCCATTCCATCTGGGGGTCCCAGAAGAGCCTCAGAATCTCAGGGCGATGCCTCTCGAATAAAAGTATATTCAAGTTTTACAGGGAGAAATCAAACCATCAGGTGTCTACACAATGTAGAGCTTAGCAAAGCCTTGGCAGGCGGGATGCAGAGCAAGCAGTCTAGGCCTCCTGAGCATCATGGTGCCTCGTCACGCGGTGGGGAGGTCTCCCCCCCGACCCGAGAGGTGCATCAGAATTTCAGGTGGAGCGTGAGATTTGTGTATTTACCAAAAGGAGACATGGCTTTGAGAAGTTGAGTAACCACACTGGAGAGAAGTCAGGGAGTGCCCATCAGGGTGCCAGCAGGAACAAAGACCCTTCCACGCTGGGCAGCAAAGCTCAGCGATCCAACTACCTACAATGGCGAGATCTAGGACGTGCTGCAGAGAGAAATCGAAGACCTGGAAGCAGAAGGAGCAGGCAGTTATGAGACCCAGAGAGGACAGCTGTGTAGAGAGGGCAGCCGGGCCAGAGTTGTGGCCTCCCACCGAGGGACACAGCCCGGGCTCACCCTCCCCATCTACATTCGCCTCCCCATCGCGGCTGGTGTCTCTCAACCCCACTGGAAGATGTCATGGCAGTCCATTCCGGTCAGCCCCCTGCACCCAGACCAGGGTGGAGCGGCCTCAGAGGGGGTTGGAATAGGGCTCTGGACAAGAATGTGAGAAAGAGCAGAAACAGGGTGACATGTCAGCTCCATCAGGACGTAGAATGAAGAGGGAAGACTGTCCATGACACTGCAATAGAGACCAGGGAGTAAAACTGGAAGGACCAGGTGACATTCCTGGAGCCTTCACACCTTCCCCTCATCCATCCTCCTTGCATAGTGTCTGGAGTGCTTATCAAGCCCCGCACTGGAGAGGACCTGCGTGCTTGACCCAAGGCGGAGAACGCCAAAGCCGGGCGGAGGGGACGATCAGTCAGCCTGCCCTCTGCCTCCCTCTATGATCTGTCCTGTCTTCAAAAAGGGCCCCCCGAGCGAGGGAGCTGGGAGAGGCAGTTGGGAAAAGATGAAATAGGCAGATCCCTGGGGATTGGGCTTTAAGGAGGAAGCAATCCGAGACAGAAAGATGTATCAAACACTTGCACGGATAAGAGAAGTGGATCACCAAAAGCAGAAACACACGCGTATGTTTCCCAGTAGAGAGCTATTACCAGTCGGGGGGTCTGGGGAGCCACGCTGGGACCTGTCTTATTCCATGGGGAGATGGGGTACACAAAAGAGAATAATGACACCCAGCGGGTAAATTCCCAGCACAGGGGACGGGGACGCTGAGGTGGACAACTGTAACCCGGCGTGCGTGGGGGAAAGCATGGCCTCCTGTGTGGTCTGGAGATGAAGACCAGGATCTGGGCCCCCCCAGAGCACGTGAGGCCAGTGAAAGGGTAGGGTCACCAGCGGAAAGCAAAGTAGCCCGTCCTCTGACCCGACACACAGCAAGGTGCGTCTGCACGGGAGACCGACTCAGGGCCGTTCACTGATCTCGAGCAAGACGGTAAAGGCTTTTCCTAGTTCAGAGAAGGCTGCCAGGAAGCTCGAGGGTTCTAGAAAGAAGAGGGCTGCCCTGGGCTGTACGTCAGGCCTTCGAGGCTGCAAGGAAATGTCAGCAGACATCACGAATCTATTCAGGAAATCCTACGGTCTCAGGGCTGGGGCACCCCTTTGTGGCCGTAAGGACCCATTTAACCAAACGTAGTTTCCCTCAGGAGAGTTTTCTAAGTTGAAAATGAACTTGAAGCAGGGTTTAGATACATCCAGGGCATGAGAGAGCCCTGTAAAAGTGATGGGGCGGTGGGGGGGGGGGGGGGGTGGGCGCTGGGAGCCCGACTGAGGGCTCAGCCCTGGAGGGGCCCCGTCCTGCCCCTTGCCACAAGTCAGTCTCCAGTGCCTCTGCGCTGGGCAGGAGGCCTGGGCATGGCATTTCTTCCATTCCAGGCCACTGTGGAGTGTGCGTGGCATCGTCACTGTGAGCAGTTCCTGGGTGTATGAACAAAAGGTGAAGAGGTCTGGTCTCTAAGAAACCAGAGTGGTTTCTGGGCAGCCGTCAGCCTGATGGTCTCAGCAGACAGCAGAGCTCAGTCAGAGCTGAGCCCAAAGCTTGCTGGTGCGGGAGCAGCGGCGGTGGCCAGGCAGAAGCAGTGAGGGAGCCCCGTCCTGCGCTTCCACATCTCCAGCTCACGTCCAGGCTCAAGGCCCCGAGGGGAAGCACCAGCGCTGGGGGAGGCCATTCTGAGAACCGTGAAGCCTTTCCCACCCAAGTGCTGCGGTCCCTCCCCGCCCGCACCCTGCCACCCTCACCCAGGCCGCAGTGTCCTCCTGCCCTGGGGCTCAGGCTCCTGCTCCTTGCTTCCAGCTGCCTTCCCTTCCCTCCCTGCCTATCTCAGCTGCCTTTGTTTTCTTTCTCCAGGAGCAGCAGGTGCTGAGAGGACGCCAGGAGAAGGAAGAGTGACCTGACCCAGGCTGCTGGGGGCACCGAGAAGGTCCCAGGCCTCGTGGGCATCCCAAAGACTGTGGGGGCAAAAGGAGGAAAAAGACATCCCAGGAATTCAGCTCCCCTCGGTTCCTCAAAGGCCTTCTGCCTCCAGCTCTTAAGGAAAGACCATTCCAGACTCAGAGGGGCCCTCCCCCGAGAGCAGAGGCTTCTTGGCCTCCAGGGGAAGCCGAAGGCCCCAGGTCATCCTGCCTGGAAGCTTTGTCTGGAATCTAAAAGAGGACAACTTGACTGTTACTGCCATGCCGATGGGCAGGTCATGCGTGCGTAGGGAGGACCCCATGCCCACTCTCCAAGAGACGGGGAAGGAAGACCAGGATGCCCAAGTCAAATGACAAGGTGAGTAATGTATGTAGAGAACGGGACAGATGAGAGCAGGTGACCCCAGAAACTGGGGCTCAATCTGGAAGGTGGCATAATTGGAGGGGGACAGGGTGTTCAGGGAGAAGGGAAGGCGCCCTTCCTGAGACCCCCAGGAGTGAACCCAGGATATGGAGTCATTGCCACCTACCCCCCTCCAGGCCCTTTCTGCACCACGGGCCCCACCACTGCCCCCAGACCTCTTCCTCCCCTGTGGCTTCAGGGTGGCCCAAAGGACAGAAAGAAGACATCAGAAGGACATTTGCTGGCTCATGGGAACCCCTAAGATATAGGAGAACTCAATGTGCCTGGTGGTTACCCCATCTTAGCCCTCTTTCCTTTGGGGTCCCATTTCCCTCTGTGTTTGACTGTCTTCCAGTCCTGCCGCCTCTGTGTACATGCCCCTCTTCTCTTGGGACTCTCTCTTGGCATCTCCTCCTGTTTTCCTCCACGTCTCTCTCCCCGCCCGCTGTATCTGGTCTTCTCAGCCCTCTCCAGCCCTTCTTGTTTCTCTCCACTTCCACACAATGGGTGAGGGCCAGAATCCAGAGCTGAAGTCACAGGGAGGAGCCTCATCGACCGGGGATGGAGCCCCATGGCGTCTGAGGAAAGACCTGCCTTTCCCCTTCCGGCAGCCCCGCCCCCCTCACCCTCACCTTTCTGTGAGGCTGAGGTGTGGGGGAAGGCAGGAGGGCTGCGAGGAGGAAGCTGCCCGCCTTCACCCCATCCACAGCCTGCCTTCCTGGAAGCTCCTCTTCCAGCTCTTCTAAAGCAGAGAAGCTGCTCTTCTTCCTATCCGTCGAGCCCTCAGCGCTCCCCTGGCTTCTTGGCTCGTCTTTGTTCATCTAAGTCCTTCCTGGGTGACACTTCCTCTTCCTCTTGGAGCCCCACAGCCCAGTCAGTATGATCCCCTTCTTCCCATCTTCATCCACTTGCAAGCCAGTGGACTCCCCCACTCACCTCCCCCCAGGCTCAGCAGAGGACCTGGCACATGGTAGGTGCTCAATAAATCTCTGTTGAATGAAGGGAAAACTTTGGCCTCAGACTCCAAGGTGTTATCTTTGCCCCAATACCGCGCCCACCTAGACAATTTTAACAACTCCCAAGAAGCCTCGTCTCCACTCCTCTCCACTTCTGCAGCCCACCCCATAGCCAAACCTTGAACCCAGACATCTCCCAGGAGGCCCCATCTTGGCCCCCCACAATTCCCTTCTCTTGAAAGGCTTCCATGGCTGCTCATCCCAACTTGCAGGTCTCCAGTATCATGTTTCCCACCTCATGGTTGACCCATTTAAAGCCCTCGGTTTCCCTCCTCTCTGCTGGGCTTGCCTTGCCCGCTCCCCAGCCTGGGAACAATGTGACCTTTCATTTTCTCTAGTCTTGCACCTGAGCTCTGCTAAGACAAACACGCAGCTGGTTTGTTCCCCAAGAAAGGTGTGAGTAACAACTCAGCTCGGCCCTCCTCTGCTGCCAGCTAGCAATCAGTTTACTAACCCTTTTTTCCATCCTCAGAGTTGACCCTTGCCCCCAAACCATTGTCCCCATTCCTCACCCACTCACTTTCCCTGACATATCCACTCTTAGTGCATAACCCCAGGCCATCAACTCTGACCTCCCCCCTGGCCCTCCCATCTCATCATATCTGCCTGTACACTCTCCTGCCCAACGCGCTCCTCACCCTTTTTAGGATAATTCCTCCATTTGGGCTTTGGGTCCCACCTGCCCTTCTACACACCCGGGGCTGGCCCTCCAGCCAAGTGTCCCTCCCCTCAGCAACCTGTGAAATTACTTCTGATCTCGCCTCCTTCCCCTCAGCCTGTCAGTGTGCCGACAACTCTCACTGGATATAAAACTTCCCTCCATCACACCTCTTCCTTAAGCTGGCGTCCGCTTTCAAAAATGCCGTTCACCAGAAAACTGCTGGAAGGATCTTCCCAGTCTGTAGATGGCTTGTCCATCCCTCCTGCCCACTCCACCCAGTGCCCTTGGCCTCTGCTCCCCACCCCCTGCTAAGGAATCTGAGCTCCCAGAGGGCAAGATGCCCCCTCCATTCTGTATCATACAACCTTTCTTTTTCCTTTTTATTGCAGAAAAAATGCATGCTCATTCAAACCATACCACAGAGAGAGTCAAGTCGTGGGAGCATTCTCTTACCCTATGCTCAATCCCATTCTCCTGAGGAAGGAGCATTCAAGGGGGGCCGTGTACGTATCCTTCCAGGCTTTTCTCCAGGTACAAACATGTATGTAGTTTTATGCACACAAATAGAACTGCTTTTAAAACATAAATGGGATCCTAGCACACACATTGTTGTGTAGCTTGCTTTATTTCAGTGAACGCATCGAGAGTTCCCCATCAGTGCTTGCCCCATCACACTCCTGGTGCGGCTGCTCTGCAGCCCAACACACCGATGGACCGTGGACTTAGCCACGCCCCAATTAGTGACTGCTTAAGTTGTTTCCAATATTTTAACGTTGCTGTCACAACTGTCCTTTCATGTCTATCCTCACAAAGTTATGCGAGTATTTCTGTTGGAGAAAGTCCCAAAAGTGGAACTGCTTTTTATGTTTAAAAGAGCCCCCCAGAAAGGCCGTCCCAGCCCTCCTGCCCACTCCCAGCACAGGGGGGGGAGCTTCTGCCCATGCCTGGCGGGCGCCTGAAAGCATCCCTCATGACATCTGCAGCAATGCCCGAGGTCTCTACCCCCCAAACTCTGCTGTTGGATTACTTCTCACTTCTTCTCAAACTGTGCCCCACCCCTCGACACTGGCCCATCCTCCTCTGCTGGTCCCTTGGATCCTGTTTCCTGATGTCTCCGCATTTACTTTTTGAATAACCTCCTGTATCACCTTTTTGCTAATGGGTCTTTCCATGCGCCTCCTGGAGCTGGGCAGCCAGGCAGTTCAAGTGAACTCCGCAATGAACGAGGGTTGCACAGGCGAGTGAGAGGAAGAGGAGAACTCAGCTGGCCCCTTTCATTCACGCAGTCTACAAATATTTATTGAGTAACTATTAAGTGCTGGCGCATTGCAAGAGAGGCTGGGGAGAATGGTGAGCTGAAGCAGGCACGGTCAGTCTTGGAGGGGAGAGAGACATTCATCAAATAATCATACAAATAAAAGTATGATTTCAAATTGTGTGAAATGCCACAAAGGAGTGGCTCGTGGAGATGTCCCTGACAGCTGCCGGTCCACAGGGCCCGGGAAGGGCTCCCCAGGAACTGACATTGGAACTGAGATCTGTGTGATGCACAGGCTTTGAGCAGATGAGGAGGGTAGGGGAAGAGGTCTCCATGTTGGAACAGAAGGCCTGGCTAGAGGGGAGTAAGGCACATTCCGGGGACCGCAAGAAGAGAGGACAGGTGAATATTGAGCTGAGGTCTTAGGAAGCCTTGGGGAGGAGAGGCAGGCGGTGGGGTAGATAAGATGTGTTGTGAGATTCCTTCTCTTGACCTTGCTTGCATTTCTAGCCACAGGAAATAGGAAAACATTGCCCCCCCCCCCCCAAACTACTTTGCCCCTCTCAGACCCCAGGACCTCAGTTTTAGGATGTACTGATGGGGAAGGAGCAGAAAGTAGAGGCCTTCCCCCTGCATTTCATTGATTATCCTGGTCACATCCCCATATTCTCCCTTTGCAGATGCAACCCTCTGCCTTGGCTGGACACTCAAAAGCTTCCTACAAGTCACTGGCCAGAGAAAGTCAGCATCTGGGCCACAGCAAGGGGCGGGCGGGCAAGGGGGGCTTGGCTTTTGACCAATCAATCTATTCTTCTGTTCTACCAAGCCCACCACTGGCTTCCAGATGCATGCTCTTCCGACCTCTGGGGAGCTGCGCCGGGCAACGCTTTCTCATTGGATGCATGGGGAGGGTTTCTAGTTTTTCATTCACTGGTATTTTCTGCTCTTGGAATCTGGGTACCTCTCCATAGAGGTGAAAAATGCTGATCCCTGTGGATAAAACAAAGCCACTTAACTTGGCCATTGGCCACTGGCCCCATCATCCATATAACTTAAGTTTCTCCAAATGGTGGTCTGACCATTGGCTGCCTTGTCTGGCTACTCAGAATCTTCCACGGGCACCATCCTAAATGACGGAACAGGTGACAGAGGGTCTGGAGCCCCACCCTAGCCCACCCTGGAGCCCACCCCCCAGCCTTTCGGCCAAGAACCACCCACTCTCTGCCCAGAGAGTCCACCCTGGCCTCCAGCCATGGGACTCCCTCCTTGCCTCCCTGGGAGGGAAGGCCTGCCCCTATCCCCAAGGAGATTTACCCTTCCCTACCCCGCGCTGCCTCCACTGAAGTGAGAAATAGGTTAGGTGGTCCTTCCTCTCTTCATGGCACCTGGTCAATCCTGCATTTGATGCCTCGAGCCCCTTCAACTAACACAAGAAATGCCAAGGCCAGCCTACTTCCCGCTTGTCTGCAGCCTGAGGCCTGTGGTGTGAGGACTTAAAAGTTCTTCCAGAAACAGGCCAACCAGCTGCCACCCATGTCCCACAGCAGCCCTACAAACATGACTAAGCCCACGGCGACATCACTTGAGTTCACCCTCATGCCACCCACACTGATTACCAACCGCTACACTTTGCCTCAGGAAGCTAAGGCAGGTGCCCAGGGCTGGGGTTGCAACTTTGAACTTGTCGTGAAGAGCGGGATCCCCAGGAGGGAAGCACCTATCTGGGAGATGACCCTTCTTTCTGGACTTTGGCTGTGAAAGGAATGAGAACCTGGCAGCTCTCTCCCTTCTCAACCCGAAAGACCGCTATATAGTTCCATTCCATTTCAAAGACTTGGATCTGAAGGAAAATGGTTATTGCAATAATAGCGCTGAGATTTTGAAACAAAGAATGGAGCCAAGCCCTTTGGGAGATCAGAGCTTTCAGGAATTAAACACTCAGTTAACTCAGAGAGAAAAGGATGTGTGGTGATTTCTGCACTCCTTTCACCTGGGCAGCCACGTGGCTCCCACCAGTGCTCTCCCACCTGCTGTCTGGTACCCCAGCCAGGTGTGGCTGCTTCCCGGCCCAGGCTACGTACTGGCTTAGGGTCTAAATGGCCTGAAGTGCCAGCAGAGACAGCACTTGGTGACCTCAGTTCACCAGCAGGAACTTGGGAACCCTCTCTGCATGATGAAGGCACTGCCCCAGGCGGGCGGCACCACTGCTGGGTGCAGGGCCCAGGCCACGCCCGGCAGCCTCACTCCCCAGCCCTTAAGAAACTCTTCCAATATTTGACGGAGAGTAGACATCAGAGGGTATAAAATACTTTTCCTGTGCATCTCCTCAAGTCCCAGTTTGGTCTCACTGAGCTGCAGACTATTCACGCAGAGAAGACAGGACGGACTCGCTTCTCCCTGGCCCCTAACCCCGGCTGATGCAGGCAGCTTCCCTCCTGCTCCTGGAAACAGGACCTGGACTGTTTTTTCTAGAGAAGTCAGCCACCCACTCTGTCCAGGAGTGTAAGTACAAGACCCCTTGGTGGGGTCCCCAGAAGCCCTGCTCCTTCCAAAGTTGAAAGCAATGATGACCTGCTAAAGAAGCCAAAACACCAAAGAAAACTGCTGAGAAAAGGAGGCAGGGCCTGAAGCCCCCAGACAACCAAGTGGGGAAGGTGATAGCTCCTCTGGGCTGGGCTAAGACCTTCCCATCACTGACCCCTGACTTCTGCCCGGTATCAGAGGTGTGTGCATCTTTCTGAGGGCCCGGGGAAGGGAGACTCCAGCACAGGACAGGATGCTTTTCCCAGGCCCCTGATGCCCTAGCAAATAGTTCTCTGTCTGCCTGCTGCGGGGGAGGGTGTGTGTGACGGGGTGGCTGGGGAGGGGGCTGCCTTCTATTGCTGGTAGTTCTAGGAATCTATGGCCATCCCTATCACGGCTGTGGGTAGCGGCCAGCAGTGGTCAAGCGGCTGTCTCTGGGGCGTTGCTGGGCGTGGAGTGGGAGGTAGCTGTCACACTGTCTGCAGCTGGGGCCCAGGATAGGACAATGTGTACAGCCCATGACTAAGGGACAGAAGGGGCAGGCAGCCCTATACATACAGCTCTTTTTCCTCTACATCTGGGTGTGAGTTTTAGCGTGCATTTCTTGGCAAAGAAGCATTTCAGTGCACTTTTTGCGCTGCTGTCCTCTGCTCCCAAGCCTTCTAATATCTACTATGTGAATTATTTACCGGGAACAGATGTTGGAGTTTAAAGAGTGTTGAGTGGGGATCTTTTGCTAATCAATTTAACAGGTTTACGTATTTAAGACAAGCCAAGTTGGAGATTTCCCTGCCACTGGAAGACCATGATGCTACAAGACCGTGTCACCAGAGTTTCCAGTTCACCCCCAGCCTGCTGCCTGTGCTTTCGCTGCCCCGTCCTGGCCACGGTGTCTCCTCTACTGGGATTCTAATTTGATCTGGAGAAAGAACTGCTGTCTGTCCCTTCCCTCTCCAACCAGAAAGGACAAACGTCAGTCCTGGGGTGGGACTAAATGACCCTGCAGTGAGGTCCAGGTGTGCCCCTCCAGGCTTCCAGCCAAGTCTTCCCGGATCACGCTGTTAGAACATTCCTGGGATGGAGAAGACCACCTGAATTCTAAATGAACAAGGGCTGTGGACCTAAGTGAGCCCATCTGTGTCTCTCCCCGATGGCTGCCCTCACTGGGGCCGTCCAGGAGAGCTGCGGAGCACTGTGGAGCACTGTCGCTCCAGCCCTAAATCCCCAGCAAGCTCGATGGCAGCCCTGCTAAGGGTTGAGGGCAGCTTAAAACATCGCAGGGGAAGGTGGGCGGCAGGGAAGGAAATGATCCAAACAGGGCAAGGCCGTGCTGTCCACGAGAATTTACAGTCTACCAGGTGGCCAAGCCTGCTCTCACATTTTCCTGCCCCATCAGTGAAGAAGGGAAAGACAAGCTCTGCCCCCAGGGGCCTCTTCTTCCCTGCCCTCTGCCAGCCCCCAGCTCATGACCACCGTGTCCTCTGGAATCGCCCCAGGAGGGAAGAAACTGAGGCGTTTTGAAAGTCCACAGGGATTCCCATGCCCGCCACGGCCCCATTTCATTCGCCAGCAGCTGCTCTGGGCTCAGGGGGTCTGCCACAGCCGAGATGGTCTAAATGGCAGACACGCGGGGCCAGGGCAGATAAAGCACGGCTAGGTGAGCTGCCAGTGCCCCATTACTAAGCTTCCCATCTCCCCAACACTAATCCCGCCCAGAGCCATGGTCCAGAATTCTCTGATGGTTCTGTAGTCTAAGATTCTGTAGCCTTGGGATGAGAGCACCTCCTCCTCCAAGTCCATCTTTACTTGAGAGGCGGGGGGAGAGCGGAGGAGGGGCCCAAGAGAAGGTTTACCTTTGCTCCTGCCCGGACCCCCAGGGCTATCATTGTCCCAGGGCCACCTTTTAGGTGAAATTCTGTGGGCCCCGCCATAAATCTTAAGAGGCATGTATCCAAGGGAAAACTGCAATCACTGGAGATGTGGGTCACCCTCCACGTGACGGCGCAAGGAAGTTGCACAGGGACAGGCAACTTGGGTGCAGAGGACAGACGAGGACCACACAAACAGGAGGAATCCATTTCAAGGAGCTGAATGCCATGTCCACGTGACCCGAGGCCAGGGTAAGGAGCCATCACGTACTTTATTTTGCCTCCCAAAGGGGGGGACTCGTGATCCTGGGGTGGAGGAGAGAAGCAAGCTTCCCTGGTTCTTCCCAGGCTGGGGCCGGGGCTCTGCCTCTGGCTAAAGTCCAGAAGAAACCATAACACCTCAGACATGACAGTCTCCCTTGGCCTTGTCCAGTATTTGACAGTCGTCACTCGCTGCTGGCAGAGGTCCCTGTGGGACGAGCTCCTGCTCCCCCCCCCAACACAGATCCCGGTAAAGATCACTGTCCAGAATTCTCTGATGGTTCTCCAGTTTTTTGGAGACCTAATCCTGTTGTTCTTAGCTGCTCTCCTTGTGAGAGAGGTCATCTTTTGGGGGGCCTCTGTCTGGGCAAAGCAGGGAGCCAGCGCCCCAGTGGGGGCTGGGCCACCCTGAGCTGTGGGAAATCTCCTGAGTCCTCAGGTCTCCACAGTAAAGTCTGCGGAGCAGGCGAGGGAGGCTGCCCCGGAAGGGGGTCTGGAAAGCATGCCTGTGAACGTGTAGTGGTCGGTGGCTTATGACCCCCGCAGGACCTGCAGCCCTGACCCACACCTGAGGATTTCCCGCTTCGTAGCTTTTAAAGCCCGCATAGCACACACGAGTGCCCACGATCCCGGATTCCTGGGCTTTGGGGACCAAAGGTGCTGCCACAGCCAGGGGAAACAAGACCAAGCAGAGAACAGCACAGCACCCAGAGGAGGGTGCAGCTGGGCAGGTCAACCACAGCCCACCACCCCTGGGGAGGGGCAGCTCCAGGGAGCACCAATGGGGTGGGCACTGAAGCTGGAGGCTCAAGGCGCCTGCAAGGCTCCAGGGCCTTCACTTCCTTCCCAACTCAGGCTCCACGCGCTGTCGGGACCACCTGTCACCCACTTCAAAGATGTCTCCCTTTCAGCTCTAATCTCTTCGGGCTAGGCAGGCAGGCAGGTAGGCCCAGGGCTTCCTAGGCCCCTTCCTCAGGGCTTGGCGCAGGCCAATTGGGCAGGCAAGAATATATAATCTCCGTACCTTTTTTAGGGAGCAGGGAGGTGCTTTGAGGGGGGGTGGGATTCACTGCTAGGGCAACCCAGAAATCCTTCACAGTTCAGCAGGAAGGGGGCTTCCTCCTGGCTCTTACGTTCCTAAAAGCCACATCCGACTTATCCACAAGTGGGAGCAGACGGGGCCGGCACAGGCTCCAGTCTCCAGTAGCTAAAGCGCACACTGATCACCTCCTCCGAGATGCTACCCGACTGCAATAGGCCCCCAGCCCCTCCTCAGCCCACTGCTGCTGTGGATCTTATCCATGTGCCAACGGTCTGGGCCTTCAGGATCCAGTAAGGATGCGCAATGCCAACGCCAACCATGCGCCAGTTCAGTGCCAGGGCTGCAGGGGCCCAGAAGTGAATGCGGCACTCCCTGCCCACAGGGGAGTCTGCCGCAGTCTGGAAAATTAGAGGACTGTAAGGGGCCAGTGCCACCTCTGAGACCTTGAACGTATCCGCATATGCCACGTAGGCAAAGGCTTGGACCACAGCTAACCTGAATCCTGGCCTGATGCCTTGTGATCCTCCCAGAACGCCAGACAATGGAGGCCTGCCTTGAGGCCATCACCCACTCTCTTCTCTTTCTCCCCTAGGAGACTGTCATGAGATAGTCTGTTAGCACCTCTGGGTTCTAGCTGGAGGACAGAATACCGGGATGGAAAGAACTCCTTTCCAGATGCTCCTGATGGGAAAACCTAAGCCATGAGCAGTCATGCCTGCTGGATTCAAGGCCTAGGTACCCAGAACCTTTGGAAGTTAGGGTCAGACTTAAAGATTTTCTTGTGCTCTGGCTTAACCCATGAAAGGAAGATATTTTTCTGAGGATCTTAGCAGGGAGCCAGTTAAGGCCCCAAACTTCCCCTATTTCTCCATCCCCATTCCACTGACAGACTCCAAGTTCAGGAAATGTCTCCCAGAGGTGGCTGAGAACTGACAGCAAAAAGCTGATGATACGGCTGGGCGACCGGGGACACTGCCTCACCCTCTTCCCCTCCAAACCCTCCCCATCCTTTTACACGATGACACTCCACTCAGTCCTTATTTAATGACCCTGGCTGGCACCCACCCACCCCAGGAGTCTGCCAGGGTTAATTTTCCACACTTCCCATTGCCAGGCCCGTCCGCAGTGAGCTGCCACTGACTTCCCCTCTGTAGGAGCCTGCTCCAGCCCATTTCCTGTTATCACACATGCCCCTTCTTGCTTCTCCCCACAGACCCTCCATGCCAGCATTTCTTCAAGATGCCCTTAGTTGCTCCTGAAGAGGGAGCCCTGGCAAGCTCACTTCACAGGAGCCAAGTTGCAGACTGAGCTATACACATGTGTAAGCGCAACTTTAAAAGGGATCACGTCGGCAGATTCCTGCCCCCAAATACCCCCACAACATTCTGATCTTGGGGAGGGGTGCAGTTGCTTGTCCTCCATTTGGGGCCCAAATCCTGCATCCCCGGGGTGAGCAGCCTCCACCCCAACATACTCCATCTAACGTGACGCCCCTGAAATGCCTCCCCTACATGGAGATGCCGCGGGCATGAAGCCCCCTGGACCGGGCTGTGACCAGGGACGGGGGCTCCGGGCAGCAGGACGGAAGGCGCAGCAGCGGGCAGTGCAGAGGCGGCCTGCGACCCACCGAGGGCACGGCCACCGCCTCTCCCTCGGGGGCCTCCCTCTCCTCTCTCCCGGCTGTCCAGCCTCCAGCAAGGTGCCCCCCGCCCCCGCTGCCTCCGCGCCCCCATCCTCGGACCCTTCCAGTGGTCCAGCCCATTTTCGCCCTCAGGGAGCTCTGCAGCGCGGCAGGACGGAGGTGGCGGTTGGGCAGCCGTTGCCCCGAGGCCCCCGCGCGGGGTCTGCAGGCGGGGTGGGGCGAGGACCGGCTGCCCTCCAAGCCCCGCCCCTGGGCCCCTCCAACGGCGGCGCGGCCCCAGCTCCCCGGAGGTGGGGCTGAGCCGGTAGCGCCCCGCCCCCTCGCCCCGCCCCCGCCCCCGTCCAGAAACCCACCAGCCCCGCCCAGCAGGCAGTCACTTGGCTCTGAGGTTCCTGGGGGTGGGTGTGTGCGCGCCTCCGGCTCCCTGCGCCCTGGGGCCGCGCGTGAGGACCTACTTAAGGGGTTTTCCCGAGACATCCCTGATTTCAAAT
Source organism: Equus quagga (assembly GCF_021613505.1). NCBI lineage: Eukaryota > Metazoa > Chordata > Mammalia > Perissodactyla > Equidae > Equus > Equus quagga. The sequence goes on from NC_060281.1 coordinate 29,918,787, forward strand.
ATTCTGTCCCCTTGTCAGGAGACGGAGCGGTTCTCCCTGCGCTTTGGAGAGCGGCATGCTAGTGCGCTTTCTCAATCTCTTTCTGAGATTGAGCTGAGTAGGAGTGACTGAGGGTTCCTGTGGAAGGTCCCGGTGCATTAAGATATCCTGATCCGCCAGGTCGTCGTTGCGGTCAGAAGCGTCCTTTGGGGGCGCCTATAGACGTTGCCTTCCCAAGTCTTTGGACTTGAGGAGGAATGGACAAGTGCCACGGCCAAGGACGGAGTGAGCAGGAGAGAGGAGGGGGTAGGGTGGGCCCATGACCTACTATTTTCACCTCACCCAGTGGAACTGAAAGCCCTGCCCAGAAGCTTCCGACGCCTTCAAGTCCCACTGCTGCGCCGAGCCCTCCCGTTCCTCCCCATCCACCTTGAAGTCAACGGATCTTCTTAGCTTCCTCCAGAAAAATTCAGGCCTCAGAGTTTCTCCACCAGCACCCTCCTCTCCCAGAGAGTGGGCGGCTGCATTTCTCTCCTTATTCTGTTCCAGACAGAGTCTTGGATCATCCGCCTTCCCTTTTCCCCACTTAGGTGCCAACTCTGGCTGAGGAGATAGAGCAGGAGGTGAAAGAGAGGAGGTGAAAAGTAATTTCCTTTCAGTCTCACAGGTTCTAATAGGGACCTGGAGGAAGTGGCATTTAATAAGCTGAAAGTGCTTGCAACTAATCTCTGCTACACCCGCCCCGCCCCATCCTTCCTTTCAAATAACTAAAGACCTTTTTAAAAATGTAAAGCAAATTGGCTGTTTCTTGCAAACAAAGGTGGCTCTGAAATTATACCATTTGTTAGTGTAAATCCATTAAAAAGAGTTTATGACTATCCACGTTTTCCTTGACGACCCCAATCCATCTGCTTGCAGTAACCTCCTCTCCACCCTCCCACCGAATCCATCCACAATTGTTATTCTCACAGAAAGTCATGGAAAGTTGCAAGAGAATATACCCTGAATGAGCGAAGGAAGGAGAAATCTATTTTTAATTAGAGCTTGGACTTTAAAGTAGCAAAAATTAGCGGGGGGTGGGGGGATCTCACCTTTAAAATGCAGATGTGTGTTGTGATGTGTGAAGGGGGAGGTACTGGAAGATGCAAAGAAAAGAAGGTGGAGAACTCTTGCCAGGCACCTGTGACAGTTAAGATGGTCCACATCAGAAGCCAGAGGGGCCAAGCCCACAGGAAAGAAGAGATCTCAGACTAGAATGAAGAGCAGCTTATCTTTGGTGGAAGTGGTGGTGACAGCCGGTGTGTCTAGAAGGTTCTCCCTGCTGTGTTCTGCTGTGCTCTCACCTCAGCGGGCTGTGTGTGCGTGTGTGTGTGAAGCAAGCTGCAGTGGGGAGCCAGAGAAAGGAGGCTGGGGTTTGAGGGAGAAAATTCACACTCTCCCAGATTCTTTTCTCGGAAGAGCCATTTCCAGATCACCTGAAGACAGGTTCTGGGCTGTCGCATCCCAAACGGGAGGGTCTTGGAAACCTTGATAATTATAGGAAAGGGGCTGAAGTGTGGTGGGAGGGCTAACCAACCACCAGCCCTGGATAACCAGGCTTGGGAGAGTTGGCACAGCGAGGTCCCACCAAGAGGACTTTGATACCCAACCTCTTAATCTCAAGTGCGTGTGGCCAATGCTCAGCAAACCAAAACCAAACCTGGAGACATCCATGCTTGGAGATGGAGAAAAGTTTATTCGAATTGGCCAAAACGAGTAGGTGGGAGCCTAGGTTCACTCAAATCCGCCTGCCAAGAACACAAGGCCGGGTGGGAGGGGGGGGAGGGGGGCGGGTTTTAGAGAGTTGAGGGGCTCGCCAGGAGGAGTTTTGGGGAAACAAGGCAGTCACTGCGGATAAGCCCCTGGGCAATCTGACTCCTGGATTTCAAGGATGCTGAGGGCTGGTCATTCGATGATCCATGATCGGGACCTCCCCAAAGGTATTCTCTTTCCTCTGCAAAACAAGCTCACAAGTCCTCGAGACCCCTGAGTCACCCCTCAAGTTAAACAGGAAAAACAGCAAATTGGTTTAATATCTACAGTAACCCTCAGGTACCCGGCTTCAGCCTCAGAATGCAGGGAGCATTTACGCCTCCCCACGATTCCCCTGCAAAGCCCTCTGCCACCTCCCAGAGGGATGGGGTCAGGAAAGCCTCGATCCGTGCAGGGGCAGCTTTGTTTCAGGTTGCATGGCATTGGCATTAAAAGCGGAGAGCAGAACTCCAATGGTGCTTCCAGAAGGGAACCAGAAGCTGTAAACCAGAGACTGGAACTTGTGGAATCTTTGAAGAGTCTGTATCTTGTCATTTCTGAATGTTTCTATTTTGGTTAACTCCTTTATCTCTCTGTGGTTAAACCCTTAACACAGCAAGGAAGTGGGGAGCAGGAAGCCCGCCCGTCTCAACAGCTGGTCTTGAGTGGAGGCAGCGCCCTCTCAGAGAAAACTGAACAAACCCTTGGGGCCTGCTGTGCGAAGGAGGGATGGTGGGCTGGAGGGGTGTAGGCAGAAATGGGCAGTCCGAGGCTTAAAGACAGAAAATTTATGGGGATGTCATTGGGGGCAGGCCACATGTCTCAGCAGAGAAACCCCAGAACAGAGAATTTGGGGCAGAGATTCGGGCACCAGGCAGGACAAGGGAAAAAAAGGGTGGGCTGGGCACTAAGAAGCTGGGTCCTGATGGAACGGAGTTCCTCTCTCCTTTCTTTGATTTGTCACATGAATTTGCCTACAGTCTGACTGCCTCTGCTAGACGGCTTACCCTGGGACTGGAGCCCGTCTCCATTTCTGTTCCTGGTAGCCCTGACCTCAGTGCCTGGCACACTAAGTTGAATTTTATTTAAAACTTTTAATCTGCCTTAAATAGTATATTTGCAAGCTTATTCTCCCAGGTCTCACTTTATCATTTTTTTCCCAGTCGTTTTAAAGAGATTCTCTCTGACCTTCTGTTGGCTGAGGGAATTGACCCCACGGCGCTTGAAGCTTCCTTCCAGAATTCTCGGGAAATGGAGCTTATGGCTTAGGGGCTAGTTAATTCCATTTAGAATTAACATTGTCTCACAGAATATGTGGGTGCCCTCTGAGTGGAGGCAGGCTGCTGAAAGAGGGGTCCAAATAGCAGAGCCAGAGTTTGACCAGAGGTTTACAACAGGGCCCTCAGCGCAGCCACAGGAAACCCCCTCCTGAACTGGGGCTGACTGGGGCGAGGCTTTGCTGAGGCAGCCTCTTCTCAAACGTCACCCCAGTCTCTCTCCTGCCCCCCTCCTCCCCAGCATGCTGTCTAGAAGCTTCGAGACTGGAATGGCTCAAACTCCACATTAGGCCAGCATTTTTACGTTAATGATTCAGCTTACTCTCCGAGCGGTAGCCTTGCCTCAGGGTGGCCATTAAGAACATTGCTTCCCAATTTAAGAAGTTCAAAGTAGAGTGCTTTGGGGGTTGAAAAACACACCTGTACTCAAATCTTGATAAATTGTAAAATGTCTTCTCCTTCCCACATCTCCCGGTCTCACACACCCCACCCCCCTTCTTTCTACCATTGCACCCGTAAGCCTTCCAAAGAATAAATAATATAAAATAAAAAAAAGAAAATGAAATCTCATTACTTCTCAATGTCCCCTAATGTTACACACACACACACACATACACAATTATACACTCGGTGTATTTTTTCAGGGAGATGGAATCGTAGGGGGGTCACACGTTGGCGTGTGACTTTGTGGTCTACACTTCGAATGGGAGTATGAATTTATTTGAACAAACTTCGAGTGTTGCCCCGAACAGAGTGGCTCTGACGTTTCACTGGCCCCAACCCTGGGGTACTGCCCAGAGGGTTCTCTCTAGCTTGTGACTGGCCCTGGAGACTGCATTTCTTTGTTTGAAAGTTACTTTTTATAAACAAAACCCAGATAGCACTGTTTGAACATTTTTCAACTATCAGCAAGGTTGAGTGCAAATTGCACCAAAATTCCCACTGTCGGGGCTCTCTCTGAGCCATCTGATGCTGCTGAGGCAGGAAGAGCCTGTGTGAGTGCATCCTGGCTCTCCTCTTCCCTCGGCCGGAAGGGCTGCCGCCCTCCTCTTCACTCTGAGCTGGATGGCAGCGGATGAAGTATAGAGCCTGTCTGGTCCAACCCTCTTATTTTACAAACGAGGAAACTGAGGCCCCGAGAGGGCTGACCCTCACCTGGTCTTGCATCCTCTACACCCTTCTTTCTGCCTTCACTCTGGGCCCCTTCTGGTGTAAATGACACAACCTTGCCTCTCCCTGCCCCACATCCCACATTACTCTTTTCAGAGTATATTTGAGTAGGTGGGCTGCCACCCCCTTATATTTGGCCTGATAAAGGCAGACCGCTTTCGCTCCCTTCAGCCCTCTCAACCCTGCACTGTGAATGTTGTAATGCCAGTCCCCATCCATGTCCTTCCATTCATCACAAACTCAGCATGTACTGCCCTGTCTTTACCACCTCACAGCCACAAAATGGGCTGCAACAAGGTCATGCTGCAGAAATAGATCGGGGGAAATGGTAATTGACAATTTATTGTAAGAACTGTATTGAACAAAAATCCTCTTTTATTTGAATAATGACAGGAGAGACGACTTTGCCACTGTTTTGCTTTCTCCTTAATCAGGATAAAAAAACTCAGTAAAAATGTTCTATCAAAGGCTCAGGAGCATCATTCAAATCTTCCCTAATCCGTTACCCTCATCTGAAAACCGAGCAGTTCATTAGAAACAGTACTGTGGTGCATGACACTTGACAGTACATTAGTCACGTGAATCTGTCACTTGGCAAACAAATACTTGGGTGTTCTGTGCCTGCGGGATACCCTCTCTGGTTTTAGCACAGCAGCACTAGAGGGAAGTGGGGGAGCCACCTGCTTTTGTCCCCTTTACTTTACAAATGAGGAAACTGGCACCCAGCGAGAGGAAGGGACTTGCCTAGGGCCACTGACTAGTAGTAGAACTGGGCCTAGAAGGCGAGGGTCCTGAGTCCCCGTCAGGAGCCCCTCCCCCCCAACCCCGGCTTCTCACAACAGTAGAACCACAGGACGTCCAATGGAAAGGTCTTGGAGGTCTTCCTAGCATTTTCTTCTAAATACAAAAAGGCTGGACCATCCGTGCTGAGAGAAAGCCAGCTACACTGAAGAGTTTGTCATTGCCTCCTGACAGCTACCTGAGTTAGAGGCGCAGGTCCCAGGAGCGGAGACTCTCTTCTCCAGAAGCGGGCTGGACAAGCCCACGCAAACATATGGAATCTGAGTGTCACTTCCCTCCAGCTCATCGAAGCTACTCGAAGGAAAGCACTAGGTGTCCCGACTTTGGGGTCCCCCCTCAACTCCCACCTCTGATGCTTCCTCCGCCGAAAGGTGGTCACAGAAGGCCACTCAGCTGCCGGGTCAGTTGCCGGGAAGCTGAGGTGTCGATGGAGAAAGATAAAGAGCGGGAAAGCGTTTCTAACACAGTTGGCCGAGAGCAGAGAGTAAATCGCCAGAAATGGCCTGGAAGAGGCTATAAAATGAGAATAAAACAGGATGATAATTTATGATGTGCAGTAAAAGATCTGGGGAAGCCAAGCGGCCAGTGAAGGTTCGTTTCCCCCAGCTCGGTGGCTCTTGAACCTCGCTGAGCTCTTCTCTGCCCACACTGGCAGCCGCCACATTTTGGAGAGCTCCTGGCTCCCATGTCAAGAGAAGAAAGGAAGTGAAGGCTGTCTTCGGGCCCCAGACAGCCCTGGCTGCACCAATTCCCCTCTGCAAGGGCGTCTGCCCTTCTAGCCCCCAATTTCCGCCAACCTTTTTAATACAATCTGTTTCCACTGTACAACGCCTTACAGATCGCAAAGCACTTTCCCGCCATTCTCATTTGATCCTTAGAGGAACTCTGTGGGGAGCCTTCTAAGGAGACATCAAGGGACTGTCTCAAGGTCACACAGCTAGTCAGTGGCAAATCCAAGACCCAGACCCGGGACTACCTATCTCAGGATTGAAGTCTTGCTCAAACCCGCCCCCATTATCCTGGCTGGGAACAGAAGACTTTGAAATTTAAGGTCTAAGTGAAGAATATTCCCCACTTCCAACCTCCTGCCCACCCAGAAAGCCCCAAGGCTGGAGCCCAGGCCAGGCCAGAGGGCACCACCTTAAGTGGCCCATTGAGCGTCCAGGTAGAGTGGGGCAGCCCCAGAGGGAGGCCAGGGAATCTCCTCAGTGTTGGGTACTGGCTGTGATTAGGGCAGGCTGCCCCTCTGCCTCACCCCACCCCATCAGTTCAGGCTCCTCCACGAGCCACTGAGTTTGTGGAGTGCAGGGGATGCCCCTGCTCTGAGGCTCTCACTTGGCTCTCCGCAAGGGCTAGCCGGGCGCCCCAAGGCAGCCGCTTCCCCACTCACTGCCGGGCGTGAATTGTTCTCTGTGGTCTGACAGGCAGGAAGAACCTCATGTTCTGTGCAGGAGGGTGATGATGAGAATGTCCCTGTCACATCCTTCCAAGGTGGGTTTGGAAGGTGCCTGAATGTGGAGGGAGGTGCTGGAAGCAGACAGAGCACTGCATCCTCCCATTCCAAGGACTCTTTCTTGGGGTGACTTGGGGACTCCCCAGGGACTATCTGTTTGGAGCTTGGTAGGGGGGGAGGCAGGAGGGCAGAGGGTAGGAGATGAGAACCCTGGCCTGGAGCCTTGGGCTGCTTCTACCACTAACTTGTCGTGCACCCTCAGAGAAGTCACCTCTGAAACCCAGTTGCCCTTCCTTGCTCATCTCAAAGAGCCCTTGGAAGGTTCCAGTGAGACAATGGATGTGACAGGACTTTGTTAGTCCCCAAACGCCCCTGAGTTGTAGCGTGCTGTAACTCTCACTGGCTGAACAAAGAGGTCACCAACAGGCCTGTCCCAGACACCACTAGTCTTGAGGCCATTTATGGTCAGTCCCCAGGCCTGTCGCTGCTGCCACGTCCCTGCCACATGAGGGCCCTGCCCACTCTCATACACCTCCCCCGAAGGCAAGCCGAAAATGGAGGCAAAGCAAGTGCAGCTCTCATCAGGCCACTGGGGAGACTGACGGTCGCTGACCCAGAATAGCCCCCAAGATCACCCTCCTCCCCCACGCATCCTTTCTTTTTACTCCTCCTTTTTCCCGTGATCCCACAGAGGAGGGAGGAGGCCATCGGCTCAGAGCCCTGCTCTCCACCCTGCTTTTCTACCTCTGGCTCAAATTGTCCTGATTCCCACGCATTCTCAAGAGCTGGGGTCTGTAAGGATCCCCCTCCACTGGCATCCTCGGCAAGGGGACCTGGTGGCTCTGGTTGAAGCTGTTCAGCCCAGCAGCTGGCCAGAGGCCCAGCCCAGAGTTCCTGAAGATGCTCTGGCTACCGGGCCTGGCAGCAGCTGCCCTAAGCTACTCCCCAGCGGTTGTTTCCTCAGCCATCCCAAGAACTGCGGATTCTCCTGCCTGGCTGCTCCCCTTTATTTACCTCGGTGAACCCCTGGATCAGCTGATACTTTAGAGGACAATTCTTTGTGAACCCAGAGCACAGAATCTCAAAAGCGACTTTTCATGGGTGTGGAGGCCACCACCAGGCTCTTGAGCACGAGCCTCCCCTTGCTCTCCAGACACACAAGTCCCCCTCTGGCTGAACTCGTGGGTGTCCACCCCTACCCTACTATCTCCAAAAACCGCTTCTCTTTCCTCTCTCTCACTCGGCAACACCGCTTCTCCGCCAGAGCTTCTTCTGTTCCTTGAGTGGGTTGACATAAGCTAGGTAACAGGGATAAAGGAATGAAGTTTCAAAGTAATTTACACAAGGAATTGGGGGACCAGGGGAACTTCCCAGAGGAATAGAAATCTGCAGTGTGGTGGCCTCTTTGCAAAAGCGCTGGCATGTGTAACAGACCCTGAGGAGGCTCACCAGGCCTGTAGGCTCCCTCTTCCTTCCTTTTTAAAAGCATGATCAAAGGTTGTGTGAGGGAGAATCCACCCAAACCCTTTATCCGCGCTGCCGCGGAGGAGCCGTGCCGCAGAAACCCCCAAACCGTTTCTCCTGGGTCTGGGCATATTTTTCCAAAACCCTCCAAGGGGAAGGACTGAGGTTTCTGTGGCTGAGTCCAGAAATGAACTCTTGGAGTTTCCTGCCCGTCTGGTTATTTATTCGGCATCCTGACAAGTCGCTTGTTCCTTTCCACTCCCCTGGAGTTCTGCAAACAGGACCCTCCAGGGTCATCCAGATGCTCCCCCAGCCGGTCGTGGGCAGCAGGGTGATGCTCCTCCCGAATGGATGCCTTTGGACATCTCCTATGGCTTCTTCAAGCCAGAGTGAGTGCCCATCACTCATCTTGACATCAACTGCTGGCCCCCCTTGGAGGGGGCTCGAATCCAAGGGGTTCCAGTGTGTGTTTCTGCACTGGTTGACTGCCGCCTGGCCGAGCTGCCCCGAGTTAGCCCAGGCAGTTCCTCAGGGGTTTGCTGGTGCGCGTGACACAAAGGCACAATGTGCTTTGCTCGGGAGGTGCCCAGCCCCAGCCCCTGTCCTCACGTACCTTACGATCTAGTAAGGGACACAAGACAAAGACAACCCCAAGAAGAGAACTGCTAGGAATCATGCGCGATGCCCCTGTGAGGCCAAGGTGCGAAAGCCTGCCTCCAGGGATCTGGCTGGGCTGGCCACTGCTCTGCAAACCCTTTCCCCCAGACCTGGAATAGAGGCAAACTCTGTCTAGGCCAGCTCTGAGTGGCGGCGGGGTCCTAATGAGTGGGGCCCGAATTGATGAGTCCTCCTGCCTTCGTTGACAATGCAGGTGAGGTGCTTACTAAATGGAGCTCAGCTGTTCCCCAGACGGGCCGTCCTGGCTCTGTTCCTTCCAGAGCCCACTTAGCCCCTGCTCCCCTCAGCCTCCCTCTGCTTATGTTCAGCCTGACGTTTCTATTGACGTATTGATCTCTGCTGCTGAGGAACATTTCTGCCGAACGTGCTCACTGCTCTGTCTGGGGGCCAGTGGGTGTGGCCGACGGCAGCTCCTGCAGTGCCAGGGCCCAAGGGGCAGGCTCTGGTCGGGATGCTGGGGACAGCGGCGTCAAGTCTGGGGCTAGGGTGGGGAGGAGGGTCTGGAGTGAGGATGGAGAGTTGGATGGGAAGCAGAGGGATGATTCTAGGGAGGGACAACAGTGGGCAAATGTGGCCGCTTGGAGGGTCTGGGGTGGCTGCCCTTAGGGGGAGCGGGCTCAGCGTGGCACTGAGACACGGATCAAGCTGGAGTGTTTCTGCCGCACTCTAGAACTGAGTGGATGTGTGTCAATCTCCTCATCTGCATAGGGAGGCTTATTTTTCTCCTTGCTCTTCCTCCATGGTTAAGAGGAGGCTTCAAATAATGTGGGAATGTGCTCTAAAACCTATAAAATGCCAAAGGAGGCAACGTAAGTTGTGACTCCTTGTCACCACCATCCGAGGACCTGTGAGGTATTTAACCAAGTGCCGTCTTGAGAGCGTAGTTCTCTCCTTAGCAGCTGACCCGGCCAGCCCAGGGGTCACAAGTTCATCAGGTGGGGGGGCCCTTCAGCTGTCCAGACAAGACCTGCTGGCCCCTTCCACAGACAAAGCAGCTAGCTCCACAGCCCTTCCCTCCTAACTGGCAGGCCTCCCTCCCCTCCTCCACGCGGTGGAATTTGGAGTCATCCCGGCAAATCTCTCATTTTTGCTCATATCCCAAACAGGCATTTAAGCAAAGGCAACATTCGGGCCGAGGGCAGGGCGGACAAAGTCAGCTGCTTTGTATTTTACTTGAAACACTTCCGTTTCTTGGCTTTTCCCAGCTCTGGATACCTGCTCGCACGGCTCCAGTCTTTCCACTCAAGGTGGCCTCAGCTGGCCTCGTGTGGGACGGTACGAGACATCCCTTGGTCATCTAGTGTGTTAACCTGAAATAACGAGCCCAAATGAGAGGCAGCAAGATGTTTATTTTGGGAACCAAAGAATCGCAATCTGGGGAGCATAGATTCGGGTGACCCACTAAGGATAAGAGGCAGGGGCTCTGAGAGGCAACAGAGGGAGGTTTGTGTTACAAAGAATGTTAATTGGGGTTGGTGGCACAAAGCTAGTCTTGGCTAAATATAATTTTAATTTATAAAAGATTGCTGAAACTATAGCTAAAGGGAGGTGAAAGTCTGTCACAGTGATGGGGGGAGGTCTTGGAATTTGGAATTTTTGTGTCCTTATTCAGTTCAAAAGTTCATTTTCCACCCAATGAGGACGTGCGTAAGACCCATTTTATTGACGGCTTCCCAGCTCTGTGGGAAAGCCCTTAGACGTAAGTGGCCCTGTTTCCTTTCACGTTTCACACGTGTAATGTAATGAGACATTCCATTAATTCTCATAGCCTAGCACATTCACGCATACAACCAGCAAGACGCAGGTCAAGAAATGCATGTTCTCATCTTAATGAAGGGGGAAGAAGGCAGAGCCCAAGTCCTGGCTCCAATTCTGCCATTGCCGAGTGGGGGAGCAGGTACTCACCATATCCAAGCTTTGATTTCTTCCAGGGTTGGGTTCCAGACCTTTCCCAGATTCTCCTCTTTGGTTCTGACATTCTAGGCTTTAAGAACACTGGGGACCCAGTCATCAAATTTCATGTCAACTCCACGAAGAATCACCCAGTCGGAGTTATCCATGGAGGCCCCATCCCAGCCCCGAAGCGGGCGGGGTCAGAAAGAAATCTGAGTTCACCTAGCTCACCTCTCCTCTCCACCAGAGCCATGCACCAGCGCCTACACACGTTCATGACTGAGGGCTGGCTCCCCCACCGGATGCTTCTGATCACCATCTGTCTCCTTGCAGCCTCCACCCCTGGCTCCATAGAACGAGCTGGGCTCCCCTCCACACACTGACATCCGTCAGGCTCATCTTTACACACTGCACCCCCCTGCTCCTTCTCCACACGGAATGTCCTCAGGGTAACCTGACCCAGCCGCCTGAGAAGGAGACCCCCTCAGGTGGCATTGTTGAAGCCCCAATATCCGGGTGCTCAATTTCTCTGAACATCTACTTCCTGGAGGGTCTAGGGTGAAGCTGCTCAAGAACTCAAGGGGGTGCGCCTGATCAGCATGCCGTATCCCACTGCCCAGCCCCTACCCTGGCTCCCAGCCCCTCCTTCCCTGGCCAGGCTCAGCAACTCATCTGAGCCCTCTCACACCCCACCCCATGCCACACCCACTGTCTGCAAGGGAAGCCCTTATCGGACATGAATGATGTCACCAAGAGGTGAATAGAACTAAGATTTCTGCAGAGGACAGACATGCAAAGGGTTAAAAATGGCAGAATGTGATATGATTTTTTCGGGGGACAGAGTGCTCTGTAGACATGGAGAGGCCACCAGGTTCAGGGAAGAGCACATGGGGAGGTGATGCGTGAGCCGAGTCAAATCAGTGGGATAAGAAGGGTGGGGTCCATGGGTTGGCTCAGTAAAGGTGGGGTCAGTCTATGAGCCCTCCTCAGCAGAGAGCCCCAGGGGGGGTGGGAGCGTAAGGCGGGAGAGAGAGCACCCACTCTGGCTAGGGAGACAGACACACGCCTTGAGTTTAGCACGGTGTGGTGTATGGCAGTGACAGGCTGTGAACCCATGTAGGGGATGATCAGATGGGAGCAACTGATTTTGCCTGGAAAGGCTGGCAAGACGCTGCACAGAGCTGGGTTTCCACCTAGGCGAGGCCTGGATAGAGAGGCCAGCCACACAGTGGGAGAGGAGCAGAGCACGAGCCTCTCTTTTTGATGTTCAGATGGCCATGCTGCTCTCCTTGCAGCCCCTTCTTTCTTCCCCTGGGTGCCCTGATGTCACCGTGGCAACAAAGCTCCACTGGGGCAGGCTGGGAGCCAGGCAGTGTGGGCTGGGGGACTGGGGGCTCAGTGAGCTCAGGGTGGGAAACCATCCACAGGTGATGACTGCAGGCCTGGGGAGAGAGGAGAGAGTGGGTGTGACAGGGCAAAGTGGCCCTATGGGGCCGGGGCGGCAGGTGGAGGGGGAGGCTGAAGGAGTGAGTTTCTAGTGTGGGGGGATAGAAATGATAATGTCAACTTTAAAATAAAATAGCCAATTACCTTACCTACAAAATGAGTTTGTTCGGGAATAGCCAGAGGAATTGCAATTGGGGCAAGCAAGCTATGGCAGAAACCATAGGCAAGTCCAAAGAATGAAGGAGGGGAGCTCGCTCTTACAGAGAAAAGGGGGAATTGGGGTGGGGAGGCGCTGTTCTAAATGAAAGCTCTTTGGAAGACAGTAAGAGTTCAGGATGGCGACAGCTCCTCATTGGCTGAGCTGTGATGTTTTCCGTTGACTGGGCTTGTTGCTGGGCAAGAAGAAACTCTTCCTTCCTCCCCGGGTAGCAAAGTAGCAGCTGACTTCCTGTTGGAGATGCAAGATGCCTCTCTTCCTGTTTGGGGTAATTGACGATGAGTGGCAGGGTTGAGAGCAACCTCGAGGCCTTCCCAATGCCATTTTTGTTGAGGTTTCCTTTATTAATTTTCACAATAAGCACCCACAAGAGTGAGCAAGAAATGGGGCTTCCTCCCCTGTTCCACCCCCGCCGTACCTGGTGTGATGTCATGGCTGAGAATGCCACAGTCGCCCGCCCTAAGAACAGCAGGGGAACACAGTCCCCAACCGCAGCCTGACCCCGTAGCTGGGTCCCCCTACCTGGCAGAGGTTGAGTACCACCTCTGGAAGGGAACAAGCCTCCCTCTTCTTTGCCTCTGCAAGGAGGGCAGAGTTCTAAACCTTTTCCAGCAGTCCCCGAATTGTCCCTGACTGTCCCTCTCATCGAGGTTTCATCCTGACATTCCTTACTGTCCCCCTGCCCCATTGGTGGTATTCAAAGCATATACATGCAGCAAATAGTTGGGGTCCTCTTGAAATTCTTCTGAGGAATGACTCAGGACAGAAGAGGAAGAGCTAGCATGTGACTGGGGTGGCCCTGAGCCATGGCCAGGGGTGCGGGTTGGGAAGAGAGGCTGTCCTGGACCACAAGTGTGACACTCCATGGGTGGCCTTCCACCATGGGGCAGCTTCCTCTCCACGGCCTCCCCTCCCTGGGAGGAGTGTGATGGAGAGGACTAGATTAAGGGTATGGTGTATGATGACAGAAGCTGTATCTGTGGTTGAAAGTCCCCTGGGAGAGGGCCCTGCAGCCTGGGCCCCTGGAGCCGAGGTCAGATCTGGAGATGAGCCCGCTTTCCTAGTCACAGCCCCAGGTCAGGTGGGGTGTCTGCTTTCCATTCTCCTCAGCCTCCCCAACCAAGCATTTAAAGTATTTTTGTCTGATGCGTGGAAGCCCAATGGGTTGCTCCATTAGGATCCCACCAAGATGTAACGTCCTCGGGTCAGATAGACCTAGTGTTTCCTTATCCAGCCAAAGTATCAAGAAGTCACGCCATCTGCACCTGGAGTGGAGCTGTCAGGTGTTCCTTGGGCTCTCTGTCTCTAGTTCCCACCCGACTCTTCCCGCCGCCTCCCGCGGCTCCCTCACCCATCCCGACCCCATCCTCCGCAGTAAGGAAGTTGCACCTGATGATTATCTCTCCATTCTCCTCCTGGGGCCCTGCAAGTAGCTCTGGGATCTTCTCCCTGAATCCCAACTCAGATGAATGATCCCCTCACTTATCCACAAATTATTATTCTGCCTTTGAAGCTGGTCCAATTCTGACTTCTGGGTCCTGGTTGTGATAAGATGTGTCTTCCTCCTGCCTCCACCCCTCCAAGTGTGTCTTCTCAAGGCTTTCCCTGGAGCTGACTGAAATCGCAGGGGAAAGTGGGACAGGGGAGGGGCGGTTGCACAGATCACAGGAGGCAGTGAGGGACACTGGTGGAATCGGAGCAGAGGGTCTCTCTGGTTGGTCCCGACCTCTCACCCCGGCGGGTGGATGTCTCCTCTCACCTCAGGACTGCTGCTGACGTCTAGTTCCTGCGCGCTGATCGTTTCCATTCGGCTCAGCTCTTAGTTACCCTGCCGCTAGCTCTTCCTCCCCACGATTCTCTTCAGCTTCAACTCTTGCTGCTCACGCTCTGAACGCTTCCCAGATCCACCTTCTGAGAAGCAGAATCCACTTCCTTTCTTATCTCTTCGCCCCAGGCCACGTCTCAAGTGGACTTGCCCCAGTGGGCTGCCCTTAGAGCAGCTGGCACACGTAACTGTGGCTCTCTCTGGGGCAAGACACTTGTCTCTGGAAAGAACCATGAGCATGGCAAGGCTGCAACTGGCAGGTGTGTCGACTTTTCTTTGATTGCACAGATGCCTCCTGAGCACTTATCACAAGCCAGGCTCTGTTGGAGGCCTCGGGGACAGCACGACGTCAGGGGCCCAGCCCAGCCTCTGCCATTCTTTCTCCGGCACACAGCCCTCTGGAGTCTGGCCGACTCTCCTCTCAGAGATAGGGAATGGGGGTGTCTGGAGAACACAGAATCCTGTGGTGGACCTCGCAGAGCCTTAAGAACTCACCTTGCACCTGTTGCTCATTGCAGATGAGGAAACTACTGCCCAGAGCAGTGGCGGAGCCCAGGCTGTGGTGCTGGGAGTGGCCTCCGTTTTCCTTTCAGGGAAGTGTCCATCAGGTTTCTCCCCCGGCCTGAAGGCAGAAGGGCAGGCCCTGATCTCCTGATTCTGCAATTCTTCTGCCCTTGCATCCCCTCCTCTCCTCCCGCTCGCCCTCCTGGGGCCTCCCCAGACTGCACCTGGCCTCAGCTAACGTCGGCGGGCATGGTGGGGAGGGTGCTCGAGATCCAGGGGCCCTGGGGCCCCCACTCACCACCTGAGTGGCCCAGAGCCAGCCCCCCAGCCCTAAGAAGCCAGACGGGTTGTTTCCCTGGGGGTTCAGACTCCTCCCATGTCTGCTCTGGGGGCCACTTCCATCACCACGTGTTGATAACTGAGTTTTGAACTCTGAGGGAAGTTTGCCAGAACCGGACACCCCCTGCACTGATGCCTGTAAAAGATGCCTGCACTAGACCCGGGCTTCCCGCCTCTCAGGTCCCTTGGGATGTAAGCAGAAATGCTTAGGGGGAATCCAGTCCCTTCTTCTTAAGCCCCGAATCAAATTCCTCCCAGTTTGCTTTTGGTGCTTCCACTCCAAGTCGTCTTGTTTTTTGTGCTCAGCTCCCTAAAGCTGCCCCTCTCCTTACTCTGAGGCAGCAGTGTCCCTTGTCCCCCCAGCATCTCCCGTCCTCCTTACCACCCACTGTCAACAGGATGGACCAACAGGGGGAGATGGAGAAAGAAGGAGAAGACGGATTTCCCTGACTGCCCCCCACGCCCCCCCCAACAGGCAGGCCCGGGTCTGGGTTCCTCGCCTGGACTGCAGATCAGCATCACAGGAAACTCTTTCTAGAAACACACGAGCCGGGCCACCTCCCGGAGATTTTGGTCAGTAAGCCTGGGGAGAGCCCATGTTGAGCTTGCCTGGTCTAAGCTGTGGACCAGGGGAGAAAAGAGGAAGTTGTCCTCACACCATCAGTCTCCAAATGGCAAAAAAAAAAAAAAAAAAAAAAAAAAGGTGCAGAGAGAAATAACATCAGGGACCAGTTGCCTGTAGTTGTTACCAAACTATTGAAAAACAAGGAACAACAAAGAAAGAAAAGCAGTAGCAATTAAGTACATAATTGTACACACCACTTGTTAATTAAGCTTTTACTCCGAGAACCTGACAGAATCTGCTGATAAGGTGATAGCGTGAGGGAGGGTGGCATATGGCAAGCCATCTGCAATACGAACGCTTTTTTGATGGAAACTTCTCTGCCCCACGAAAAGGAGGAGATGCTAAGTGTAGTTTTCTGGAGCGGAGCGATTTATCTTCATTCTGTGCAGAAAATGAGTTGACGGCACTGAGGGGAGATGAAGGAAGCTCGGGAAGAGCCGAGGGCTCGTCTGCGAAGGCTGCGGCGCCCCACGTCCCGCCCTTGGGTGGCCCGTGGTGGGAGCGTTCTGGGGACCCCCTTGCTTGATTCTCTGTCCGAGAGCAGTTCCTTAAGGACACGTGGTGCACAGAGGAGAGGCATAGCCGAGGGCTGTGATCAACACCTCTCTGAAGGCGCCCGCTCTGAGTGTGCAGGAAGTCAGACCTGCGGAAGGTCTTGAGAAGAATGATTGATGGGGACATTGATCTTCCCCTGTTTCTCAACTGTCAACCCACTGCCCGAGATTCCATTAGGGCTTCTGGTCTCAAAGGTCCTTAACCTCTTCCCACTTACTTCCTCAGCTGTAAAATGGAGATAAATTACCTACCTTGGCTGCCACCCAGGGTTGATGTAAGACCTGATAAGATGATGCTAAAAGTGTATTAAACAGTGTGAGGTTTACATATAAATGGAATAATTGTTATTCATAATGAGCCTTGAGGCCCGTGAGCTCACACCTCCACTTTCAGTTAACCGCAGGCCTTCATCAGGAGCCCCGCACACGTGGCAAGCCCAGAGCCGCGGGCTCAGTCCCTGGTCCTCCAGGCAGTGCCTGCAGCTGCCGGCACTCTGAGGCCCTTCCCAGCTCTGCGGCTCCTGTTCTGAGAGACTGACGCAAGTGGCTCTGTGGAAACTGACGCCTGGCAGCAGGGGGCCCGCTAGGGCATGGGGCTCTCGGGGGTCAGTGGGTGGCTGGCCTCCTGGACACAGCCTTGGTGGGGGCACAGCAGGGCTGGGGAGGTGGACCCAGGCACAGCCCTGCCAGACTCCTAGCCGCGTCTCCACCTCTCACTCTGCTCCTCTCCAACTCCTTCCTCCTCGGAATACGTCACCACCCCGGGGAAGAGGGGGCTGCCCTGGTCTCATGCTCACCCTTGGCCTCATCAATGGGATCACATAGTACAAAGCATGGCGACGTGTGTGTGTGGAAGCCCCTCCCTTCTCCTGTGAACCCCTAGTTCAGAACTGCCTTCTACCTAGACACAGGCCAGAACCCCAGCCTTTTGCCTCTGGACCCAAAAGTGGGGGATCGCCGTCCCCTCCGCTGGGGGGCATCCATCGTACTCATCAATGACTTTTTCTCTCCACAAGCGTTCTAAGAAATCCCTTGTTGGGCCATGGAGACGGGGCCGCCTTGCTCTTGGGCACCTCCCCTCCCACCCCTCGCTGCCTCTCTGCAGAGCCACCGCCCTGTGCTCCATGGCAGGCTCACTGTCCTCCTCCGGCAACTGCCTTACCCTTCTTCCAGTGGTTAATTCTTCCACACAGGCGGCCCCTGGGTGGCCCCTGCTCCTGTCACATGAGAAGAACTCTGCTCCTCGGAAGGTAGGGCCGCGGCTGGTGTCAGGGAGGGGAAAATCCTGCCCTCCACCCTTCTTGTGTTCTCATGGCTGGACTGGAAATAAAATTACACAAGACCAGCTTAACAGGAGGAAACCCCAATTTAATTATGTATGCACGGGAGAAGCACGAAAATGATTCTCAAGAGTGAACAAAGCCGGCAGTATATCTATCTTTTACACAAAGAAACAATAAATTTGTGAGGAATTGATAGGACAAAAAGCCTTAGGTTTGGGGTACAAACTTATCGAGGGGTTTAAACAGAGTCAGGTTTGAGACAGTAAATGAGCAGAGTCTGTTGATGCGGGTTCCAGGTTGGGAATCCCCAGCTCTGATCAGGACGCAGGGGGAGCACTCTTCTCTGGGAGATTCGTTTCTTGCTTTCAGAGAGTACAGAGACAGGAGGGTCAGAAGGCCCTTTCTGCTTCTCAACTAACTTTAATTCAAGGTCATCAATACACCATTGTGGGATAATTGGGGGGCCTGCCCTGGGCCCCAACACCTGTTATCATATGTGCTGCTGTTCACCACGATTGAGCTGAACGGGCGATAGTCTCAGAATATCTGCATGGGCCTTTGCCATGGGCAGGGCACCTGGACATAGAGCATCCCATTGCTTCCTCCCACCAACCCTGGAGGGAGGCGCGGGGGAAGGAGGCAGCGGGGATGTGAGGGGGCCAGGAGTCCTGGGGTCCAGGCCAGGCCCCTCCCTTCTTTGAAGGGTGGATAACAGCATTCATCCCAGAAAAGAGGGGGTGAGCACCCTTCATACTCCACGCGTATCTCCGTGGATTTATGACTCTGCAGCTTATCAACAAAGGAAACAGGGCCCACACAATCCCTATCATCCCAGAGACAGATTCTTAGCTGGAAGGAATCGCTGAGATGATGGAGTCCACTCCCCCTCATTTTACAGATAAGGAGAATCAGGCCCTGCAGAAGGTCATGGAGGCAGTGGGAGCACTCCCTGCCTCGGGACCCAGCACAGGGCAGCAGTGCAGGGGTCTGGTGCAATGAGCACCAAGCAGATGGGGGAGGTGGCTTCAGTAAGGAGGTAGCAGGAGAGGATTTCTGGTCACCATTGGGAAGGTGGTTACCAGGACAGGACAAGAGGTCTCCAGGGATAGACAAATG
Source organism: Equus quagga (assembly GCF_021613505.1). Classification (NCBI taxonomy): domain Eukaryota; kingdom Metazoa; phylum Chordata; class Mammalia; order Perissodactyla; family Equidae; genus Equus; species Equus quagga. Next base: position 29,937,202 of record NC_060281.1, read on the forward strand.
GCTACTAAGGGCCAGAGATCCCTTTGGATATACTTTTTCTGACCAACTGGGGTGTCTGGGGAGAAAAAAGATGGAATTAGGGCTTGGTGTGGGGTGGGAGGTGGGAGAGGAGAAATGGAGGTCAGAGAGATGAACCAGAAGGGAAGCTGAGGTTCAGGCCCAGAGCCCGGATGGTGGTGCGTGGCCCTGAAGAGTCACTGCAGAGAGCCGTCCCGAGGCCCCACACCCCAGGCTCCGCTCTGGCTGGATAGCGTTTGCCAGCACAGCATCCGTCTCAGGTGTCTGTCCAGCTGCAGGATGGAGTTGAATCAGCACAGATCCTGGGCCGAAGCACCCAGGACATTCACACGAGGACCCCGGGGTGCCACAGAGCCTTCTCAGGGAGGGGCTCACGGGCACCAGAACCTTGGCATCTCTTGGCTGAAGGCGTGGAGGAGAGGAGCACCCTTTTGCAGGCTTTAAAATGAGGACAGTGGTTGGAGAGATGAAGGAAAGTGATGTGGAGAGGGGTGGGGGCTCTTTCTGGGAGGGTACCCCCAAACAAAGAAGTAGGGGGTCGACAGGTGAGGGGCCCCTGCTACAGGCTTGGGACTGTCTCTCCCTTCCTACCTCACCCCTGCAGACAGTTTCAGATGCCCTCCACAGACGAGGAGGTGCCTGACGGTCTGAGATGGCAGACAGCAGCACGGAATTTCCACAGGCCTGCCCAGCACTGCCACCCCATCCTGCATGCTGTTCTCCAGGGGACATCCAACCAGCCAGCCAAGCACCCCAGGAAGCTCAGACAGCTCATGAGAATCCCACATTAAGCAGACACCAGAAATGATTGGTGCTCACGCCTGCACCCACTGCCACAGGTGCAGCTGGGGCCACCCTGCAGAGATGGCTCTCACTTAGAAGCTCCAGGGAGCCAGGCCTCTCTTCCTGGGGCCAGCACCCAAGCTGGAAGGAGGCTGTGAAGCCATTCTCTCTTTGGAGTACCTGCCAGTTGCTTTGGGCCACTCGCCAGGCCCTCAGCTACCCCCTCAGGGTCTTTGTCCTGTGATGCCCCAGAGGTCCCCAAAGCCAGGCCTGATGGGGTGAGGAGCTCTGTCCCTGGCAAGGCCCCCTGGCTGTCCCACCACTGCCCCCTGCCCAGCCAACAGGGGAGGCCCAGGTAGGAGCTGAGGGCCTTGCCTCAGACTTCTGTCAAGCACCACCCACCCGGCCAGCCCTTCCCAGCTTCCTCTCACAGCTACTGCAGGGCGGCTTCTCTCAGGCCTGTTCCAGAAAAATGAAGCACACTTGCAGCCCTACTGCTCCCCATAAGCCCCTCAAAGCCTGCAGACCTGCACGGGCCACAGCCTTCCCTCAGCTCTCTTCATCCGCCGTGCCCTCCACGAGTTGCTTGCTGCCCCCCGGCCCCCCCTGCCCCCCCCCCCACCGCCTCCCCAGTGAAGTTGCACAGTATATGCTGGCATTCCAGCTGCAGTGCCATCCCGTTGCCCCCCTTTCATAGGATGAGGCCTTCACATCCCCAGGAATTCCTGTTTGGCGCTCCCTCCTGCAGGCCCTCCTCATTTGCATTTAACTGTGATGGCAAATCTGGACGGGGAGGAGCAGGGAGGAGGGGATGGGGCAAGGTCAAAGGAAGTGGGGCTTAGACAATGCAGAAAGTCCTCAGGTAAAGCTGGAGATCAAAAGTGTTCTCCAGTGTAGCAAACATACCTGCCCGACCCCTGGATGCCGGGGATTAACGGCCTATGGGATGCAGAGTCAATCTCCGGAGATCTTGCTCAGGAATGATATGACTCGGTTGCCCTGGGTGTGGTGATGAAGTGGACAGCTCTACCGCATAAATACTTGTATTCTTTCTTTGTTACAAGGAACACAGTTTGAAAGACGGGCTTTCAGATTTCCCCCCTTTGTCTTGATGCACGAAGGGAAAATAATTTGGTGCCTACAAAAAGGTTCCTGGACCCAGTTCCAACGTGTGTGTGGAGGCTTCCCCACTCCAACAAGCAGTTCTCCGGCGCCTTGCCGGTGTCCGAGAATTCAACCCAATTCTGACACTATGGGCCAGCAGACAGAATCAGATTCCACAGGTAAAGGGCTCAGTCCCACAAGACCGCCCTCCATTTGTGACGCCAGTGGCTAACCCAGGTTGTTATCTGTGCTTCTGACCAGCTGGCTACAAATGGGAGGTTCCCATGACTCGCCTCTTGATTTCGATCTGTTTGCTAGAAAGGTTCACAGAACTCAAGAAAACCCATTCACTCTCTTCACTAGATTACTGATTTATGACAAAGGACGTTAAAGGATAGGAATTTATAGCCAGATGAAGGGTCCCGAACAAAGGAGCTGTCCTCGTGGAGCTTGGGGCCCAGTGCAGGGGCACATGAAGCGCTCTGGCTCTCTGACGTGGATGCTCTCTGGAGAAAAAGGGTGAAGAGCTGTCCTTTGGGAGTTTTGTGGAAGCTTCGTTACACCGTCATGACTGACTCAGTCATTGGCCATTGGTAATTGATTCAACCTCGAGACCCCTTCCCCCCTGGAGAATCAGAGAGGGGAACAGAAAGTTCTAATCCTCTGGTCCCAGGGCTGGTGCTCCTGGCAACCAGCTCCCACCGGCTTGGGTGGAGTCCAAAGTCACCTTCATTCACATAAGATGTTCATTTCACCTTTATGCCCCCTAAGCATTTTCAGGAATGAGGACAAAAGATGAAATATCATAACAAAAATGCTCCCATTGCTCTTACTGCTCAAGAAATTCCAAGGGTTTTGGGAGCTGTGAGCCACAAACTGTGGACGAAGATCAAGTATATCTGAGAAATATATGTGTTTGGTCATTGAGATGACCCAAATATATTTCTTATACATTGCAATATTGCAATGCCTTTGGTTGATCCCTTTAAACAATGTGCACGAAGACAACAGTCCTGTCGCCTTCTGTGCTCTCATTGCGTTTTATCTAATCTGGTCTCTTTGGGCATCTTCAGAGCAAATTCCCAGAAAGCGACGGAGGAAATCATCTCACCCACCCCCCGACCTCTGGTTAGACCCCAGCGCGCCCCCCCAACCATCCCAGACAGAGGACAAATCATCTTGTGCTCAAAGCTTCTCCACAATCGAGACTCATTTACCCCTAATCTTCCCTTCCCCTGCTGGTCAGCCTCCTCTCTGACTCCCCTTCCACACGGGCCTAGGCTTGGAGGGCAGGTCTCCAGCTGTCCGTTCATTCTTCTTTCTATCCCACAGTGCAGAACCACTAGGTACCCAGCATTCAACATATTAGATCTGAGGAGAGAGGAGGTCGGGAATTCCCTAGCATCCCAACTGAATACAATTTCATTTCCTTAAGTGAAGGTGATGCTCCAATAAATCCCATAATGGGCTTAATCTTTTTTAAACCTTAGTGTGAGCGACTTCACAAAGGCTCCAAGTTTGATTTCTGCTTATAAATCTGTAGTGACTGAGAAAGGACACTGCCCTGTGCTCGTGTGAACGGAAAGGTGCTGCCAGGTCGTGGTCATGGGTAGGGCCAGCAGCTGTCCAGACAGCCCCCTTCCTGCCACCAGGAACTGAGGCCAGGCTACCAGCCTTAGAAAAAGGGAACCTAAATGGCTGGTGGCTCAGAAGGGATGGTTCATTGGCTGTAATCTCACAAGAGATCAGTTTCTAAAAACCACAAAGCCAATTATTTACTTACATTGAGAAATATAACTGTCATGGGGACCAGAGCCTCCTGTTCGATCCATCAGCACATTCTCCCCATAGATTTGTCAACACGGGAAGGTGACTCATAACCAGAAGTGTAAGTGAACATAAGGGAGGCCATCTTGTCACGCTAAATCACCCTTTCCTAGTTAAAACCCTTCTAGCATGTAATCATTATAAATTACTACACACTTTCATGATTTTCTGGCCCTGATCCTGTGCACATTCCCCTGCTGCAGTACTCTGATATCTTTGTTCTTAACAATCTTAACAAATTTTCCCAAGGAACAAGAAGGCCACCAGGAAAAAGGAATACCTGTGGGATATTCATCATCGTGGACAGAAGGAAACAACAGTGAGGGGTCCTGGAGTCCATCATGCCTGAAGGCCAACATTTCTAAACCCCCTCCTTATTGCTCATTTTCCCTATATAACTGCCTCAAGATTTTGTAATTCTTTAAAATGGTTTTTTGGGACATTGGTCTGCCATCTTCCGATTATGCTGGCTAATCGGATATAAATGCTTCCTTTCTCTATCTCTAACTTGCTGTGATTAATTGGCTCAGATCGAGGTGAGCAGAGTGCGCCACTGCTCAGTAACAGAAGTTTGGGGTAGAAACCAGATCGGAGGGGGAGGCCCTTGCATTTGTGTAGTTCTTTACTGAGAAAATGTCATCAAACAAAACAGCCGTGGAGGGCTGTGGTGATCAGGCAGGGGGAGGCCGGTGGCCACAGTTCTTAGCTGCCCCATATCTGAACCCTCTTCTTATTCCTGGGGGACTCCCCATATTAAGCAGAAAGTCTGCCTATTGGCAAGGAGCAAATTTTCCTCTACCCTTCTAGGTTCTTCTGGCTGGTCTAAGAATTAAATTGACATGACACAGAAACACAGGAGAAAATCAACAAAATTTTAATAACATGTATACATAGGAGAGACCCAGGAAAACTAACTCACCAAAATGGCCAAAGCCCTCGCCTTAAATACCATCTTCAGCTAAAAACAACAGGATGTTGGAGGTGAGGAGAGTCAGTTATGGGAGGTTACCAGGAGAAGCACAGTAAACCAGGGCAAGGTTGTTATGCAGGTTTAAGTTGTTTCCTTCTCCATTGATAAGAGTTTCTAGAGATTTGGATTCATCCTTCTCTTCCTGGTACAGCAAGAGAGACACCCTTACAAATGGAGATTTCCCTTACAAATGTAAAAGTCTTTTCCAAAAGTTAACTTCTACTTGGTTTTCAGAGCTCCTCTTGGTACCCAACCTCTGAATCTCAAGTTCATGTGCCTGATGAACAGTCAGCTAAACACTGAGACATCAGAGCTTGGAGATGAAGAAAGGTTTATTCAAATTGGCCAAAGTGAGATGGTAGGAGCATGGGTTCACTCAAACTTGCCTTAACCAGAGCATAAAGCAGGGGGTCTCATAGAGCTCAGGGACTTGGCAAGAGGAGCTTTGGAGAAACAAAGGGGTCCCTCCCAATAAGCCCCTGGGCAATCTGCAACAGCTCCTGGGAGCTGGCCATCTAGTGATCCCAACCTCCCCGAAGGCATTCTCTTTCTTCTGCAAAACAAACTCACAAATCCTCGAGACCCCATCACCCCTCAAGTTAAACAAGGAGACAGCAGATAGATTGACAAGATTCATCTATGTCTGTGTTGGCAAAAAGATAAAAAGGCAACCATGTTCTTATCAAATATCAACAGTAACCTCAGGTACCCAGCTTCACTAGCATCTCTGCTGTTTCTTAAAAAATAACCAGCCTAGGGGCTGGCCCGGTGGCGCAGCGGTTAAGTTCTCACGTTCCGCTTCTCGGCGGCCCAGGGTTCACTGGTTCGGATCCCGGGTGCAGACATGGCACTGCTTGGCAGCCATGCTGTGGTAGGCGTCCCACGTATAAACTAGAGGAAGATGGGCACGGATGTTAGCTCAGAGCCAGGCTTCCTCAGCAAAAAGAGGAGGACTGGCAGTAGTTAGCTGAGGGCTAATCTTCCTCCAAAAAAAAATAAAATAAAATAACCAGCCTAAATAATCGTTATGCCAAAGAGACGTATTTTGGGTGGCAAATTCTGTTCCCCTACAGTCCCACCATTGAAACTTCCCCAGGAAGTTTCACCTCAGTCCAGAAGCTAATTTGATAGATTGCTCCACATCTCATGAGCCAGTCACCCAGTCCTGAGAATACATCAGTTCAGTGAAACAGTCGTGTCTCATTTCAGGGGGTGGGGATGCAGCTGAGCTCCCAAAGTCAAGCCTATATTGTGTGGGATATCAGGTACTTAGTAAGAGGCATTTCTACGGAAACAAAAGAAAAACAAAGATTGATGATTGGAAGAAATTATAAACCAGTTTCTGAGTTCTGAGGGGAGCCAGCCAGGAAGATTTTTAGATGCCAGGGTTGAAATATCTTTTGCAGTTTGAAATGTCTCTGATGTCATTGGGTGTTCATGCAAATTCTTAAGTGGCTTATGAAGCATCAGGCACAGAGACTGTCCAAACATGGGTTTCCGTGGTGACCTCTCCTAAATCTACATCAAGTCATTTCCATTCAGTTTGCAGGGCTTTAGGAAAAGGGGCAGTTTTAATTCTCAGTGATTCCAAGTCAAAAGTGGGAGAAAATTGGAAACATTAGTTTGGAGAATTGTTGCCAAATATTTGAGGAAACAAGAAGAATTCAGGATCTAGTCCAGTTTACAGGTGGAAAACAAAACCTCAAAAGACAACAAACAGCACTAGACTCTAACAATATCCACAAAGGTGTATTATATTTTCCACTGAAGCATGCTTTCTAAAATCACCCTCAATTTTACCAAAGATAGCCAAATTAAGACTAATTTGTTTGCAAAATAAGACTAGTTTCAATAAACTTGGTCTGATTATTTATGTAAATGCAGCAAGAATAGCAACTAATCATATAAGCTCATTTAAATCTTCTTTGCAGGAACTTTTCATAAGGAATCTCCAGATTGAATTTTTAATATACTCTTGAGGCTAAGAAACCATGCCAAGGACTTGCCATCAGACTTTGCCTGCATCGTCTGTAGATTTGGGTGAATTCCTTTCTTCTTGAGGTCCCTAAAATGTCCTGAGGTTCCTTCACATGCCAGCAGGTGACCTTCCTTACTCACCAGGTTAGGCTGCTGGGAGCCCTGTAAGCAAAGTATCAGGCTGTTTTATCAAGGGGCACTATTGGCACCATAAAGTCAATCTTCGTTCCTTAAGGCTGTTTGGTCATTTCTGTGTCTGTGCATGTCTCTCTCAAATATGACATTCTAGTCAAAGCTTTGGTAATATAACGAGTTTCAAATTGTGTCCTGTAACAAGAAGAACAGATTCTTATTGAACTTATGTAAATAACTATTTTGCTGTGAAAATAGGAATATCCCCTAAGAGGTTCCAAATTCCAGAGAGATGTGATAGGGTGAAAAATTATTTCACCATTGTTCACAAAGGTATATATTTTACCAAATTGCTCTAAGTCATAGGTAGCTCAAGAGAAAAAAAATTCCTTAAATCTTGAAAACAAAGATTAAAGAATCAGTAATATTTCAAATAAAAAGTCATAAAAATTTATAATCATATTCATCAATTTATTTAGTCTCATTGATATTTAATTCTTGTTGATCTTGATCTTTTGTTAGCTGTTTTATGAATCTAGTTTCTTAGAGTTCTTTAAATTCTTTTTTTTCTTAAAGATTGACACCTGAGCTAACAACTGTTGCCAATCTTTTTTTTTTTCTTTTCTGCTTTATCTTCCCATGCCCCCCCCAACCCCCCCGTACATGGTTGTATATTTTTAGTTGCAGGTCCTTCTAGTTGTGGGATGTGGGATGCTGCCTCAATGTGGCCTGATGAGCAGTGCCATGTCTGCGCCCAGGATCCGAACCCTGGGCTGCCACAGCAGAGCGCGGGAACTTAACCACTCGGCCACAGAGCCGGCCCCTTTAAATTCTTATCCAGTTCAGTTTTATGATCTTAAAGTTGTCAGAAACCTATATGTCAAATATAAGTCCTCTTTATGAATCTTCTTTAAGATGAAGCATTTTTGTAAAAGCATCAGAGTAAAACAGCTGTCTATAAATGGCAAAGGACTTAACATTATGATGCAATTGACAAACTTGGTTATTTCTGTGACATACAAGATAAAAACTGAAATTATGATTGATAACATTACACCAGGACATATCAGAATTTTAGGAGTTTTATGTAATTTTTAGAACACATATTAATAACATTCATTCACGCAATATAACCTAAGGTTTTTATCATTATTTATTTGACACTATTTCCCATGTACTATAACACACCAAATAAGCCTAATTAGTTTAATTTCTCTCTTTGAGATGTTTCAGGGGCCCTCTGAAACATCTCAAGGTTATTTCCAGGTCAAAAGACTTTAGAACTGGATTTTTAGGAAGTTTCTTCAAAAATATCAAAAGATTTGGACTTTCGACTATATACAATCACAGATCATAATGAAACAATATTTAATTATCCACTTTACCAAAGTGACAATAAAATATTTCAAAGGCAAATAGAGAAAGTTACAACAGATTACTTGAAAGCTAAAGAACTTTCTACAATCTGTTATCAAAAGCAGATCAATAGTCCAAGAAAACTTTGTCCTCTTAACAGAGAGAAAAACCAATTTCAAATTTTGCACCTGCTTATTTTTGATATTAAAATTCATTCACTCAATTAAATTCATTCTAATCATAACCAGTCCTGACCATGCATAAAAATTCTCTCCAAAGATTTCCCCTTCACAAACCTTCTATATACCTTCCTTTTTACATTCAGATTTTGTTCCATTCTCTCCCTCCTTTTTAGCCTCTACTAAGGACAAAACTTACTCTTTTTTTTTTGGCTGAGGAAGATTTGCCGTGAGCTAACATCCAGTGACAATCTTCCTCTTTTGCTGAGGAAGATTCACGCTGAGCTAACACCTGCTGCCAATCATCCTCTTTTTGTATGTGAACCACCATCACAGCATGGCCACTGACAGACTGGTGTAGGTCCACACCCGGGAACCAAACCCAGGCTGCTGAAGCAGAGCACACTGAACTTAACCTCTAGGCCACCAGGGCTGGCCCAAAAATTACTTTCTTTTCCTTAAAAAAATGCATTTCCATTCTTCAGCCTTTCTTTTACCAAAAACATATATCTTACTTTCCTTGAAATTCAGAGATGTTTTCCCTATTTTCAATTGTCTTAATTACACACATTAATTAGAATTCTCAACCCTTAGACACTTTAATTTCCAGTGATACCAGCATTTTTTTGGTATTGGCAAGTGTATGAATAACACTTCATAATTTTTAGAGACATACATTTTATCATAGCATAAATTTGTAAATGTGGCACAAGACGAGATAATTAATAGACCTACACGTCTTTTAGTTTCTCTGTAATAAGAAGCCAAAGTAAATAAAGCTATCATTTGTAATTAATGTTCAATATTTTATCTTATTTAGAAATGATCTAAGTATTCAATGAGTTTCCATCATTTAACTTAATTTAGCAAAATTCTAAGGTTGTAAGTTACCAAAGAGATTTGGAAAACTATTTTTTTAAGTATGCATACTGCAAAACATAATTTGCTAAAGAGCTCACCTAGAACTCCTTTCCCACTTACATTTTTTTAATTTACTTATTTTCAACAATTATGTTTAGATTACTTATTAACATTTCGTCACACCAAGTTATTTTTCTTGCTGACAAATTTTGTAAGACACAACATGAACTTATTTGACTTTTAGTAAACCTAAGTAGAATAAAAATTTTATACTTAGTTATACCAAAGACGTGCCTGTTTTAATAAAACCAACAAACTTAAACTAGCTTTGATATAGAATATTTTCCTAGATCACATAAACTTGAGAAACATTTGGGTTGGTTTCCGTATTTCTGAGTATTGGAAAACACCCAGTCCTTAGAAGTGCTTGCCCTTCAACCCAACTAAATAGAGCTCTTTACAAATTAACTTTAGCAATACCGTCCAGAGGTGGAAAAATATCAGACATCTACAACATACGTATATAGACACACAAACATACAAGCCAACACAGAGATCTTATAGCTTTTGTTTTTCAAAAAACTTTAGTCATGAGATGGCTACAATAGTACAAAATTCAAGTTATAAAAGAACTATTGGATCCAAATTTTGTTTGGCCATTAGAAAAAGTTAAATATCTGCTCAGATGGCTAAAGATTTTTTTTTAACTAATATTTGGAGAGAAGACACTTATGATTTGTATTTGTCCTTGACAAGTCAAGTTCCAAATGACCTTCCCCTTTTGTTTTTTCTTTTTTTTTTTTTTGAGGAAGATTAGCCCTGAGCTAACATCCACTGCCAATCTTCCTCTTTTTTTTTTTTTAAAGATTTTATTTTTTCCTTTTTCTCCCCAAAGCCCCTCAGTACATAGTTGTATATTCTTCGTTGTGGGTCCTTCTAGTTGTAGCATGTGGGATGCTGCCTCAGCGTGGTTTGATGAGCAGTGCCATGTCCGTGCCCAGGATTCGAACCAACGAAACACTGGCCTGCCTGCAGCGGAGCGCACAGACTTAACCACTCGGCCACGGGGCCAGCCCCCAATCTTCCTCTTTTTGCTGAGGAAGACTGGCCCTGAGCTAACATCTGTGCTAGTGGAATGCCTGCCACAGCTTGGCTTGACAAGCAGTGCATAGGTCTGTGCCTGGGATCCAAACCCCAAGTGCTGAAGTGGAGAGCGTGAACTTAAGCACTATGCCACTGGACACCCCTGTTCTTTTTCTTTTGATAAGATTTGCCTCCCTTCAGTTTGTAGTTAAAGAGATGGCCTTGATAAGAGTTAACATTTACATCTCAAAGCCATAGGGAAAGAATGCAAGTTCCTCCAGAGGGGACTTTGGTTTCCCAAAGCCAACACTTACAAGTTTTTTGAGATAAATCAGTGTTGTTTTAGGATTGGTAAAAACAATAGGTGGGCTTTGAATCATTTCTGGAGCCACACTTCTGGTCCTATAAAGACTCCATTTGTAAAACAAGGACAGCTGTTTTTAGTTTCTCAGAGAATTGGGTTGCTGCCTAAATAACATTACAGGTTGATCCACTTACCTAACTGCCTCATCCTTTTCCTGTAAATCCTTGTACACAGTTTCATTTCAGCTTAGGGGAGGAGGCTTAGAAAACTTCCCATCAGGCTCTGAATGTCAGCTGTGGTCATGAGTTCAGTCCAACCAGAGGCTTCCCATCTAATTTTCTGCCTTCTTCTCTCTCCACTAATCTCAGGAGGTAATCCATCCACAGAAACTTCTGGGGATCCTCCCTGGGTTTAAGAAATTCTTTAACTATGGCCTTCCTGTTTAAGTGCACTTTCTAAATTCTTATCTAATTGAGATCTTATCTAATTGAAGTTCCTCATAATGGCCAGTGCTCTTAAACTAATTTCTATTCTTTCCTCTTGTTAAGAGAATTCCCAAGGCTAGCCATTACTTTCCTTTGTTACATTCCTTTGTGTCCTCTTTTTAGTCTTTCCTTAGGTACCAATAAGAAGATGAGAGCTCTCTAAAAATAATTTCAAATACAGCCAATTCTAAGGACCCATTATCTGGCCATTGACAAGTAGGATCTCAATAGTGACTCAAAACAATAGGCCTTTTTATGGCTTAACCAACAATGTAAGAGGTGTCCCCCAAGAGAGGGCTAAGGATACAGCCCTCACAAGATTCAGACAGTTCACTTCCAAGGATAGTCTAAGAAAGTATAAGCCTTCTTGGCACAGGCGGACCAATAAAGCAACAAAGGTTGAGACAACAAAGACCTCTTACGGACTGGGACCCCTTATGGCAAACTCCCCTGAGAACTGGCACTGCCAGACAAAGAGATGCCGGCCGCAAGCCCAGGCTGTTACCTGTGCTTCTGACCACTGGCTACTGCTGCTTGGAATCCCAGTCTATGCAACTGGCTGCCAAATGTGCACTGGTCTGTGCACCTTCCAGATGGCAGAGACCAGAGAGAACCGGTCACAAAGCCAAGCTCTCAGGATATAGAACAAGAGGAAAGGAAAACCTGATCAGACTAAAGGTTATTCACGATAAATGACACAAAAGACAGGGACAAACACAGTGACCATCTCTGGGAGGAAAAGGATTGTGGACGCAAATAAACAATAATCATTCTATAGATAAAAGAAATAAGGTAAATTTTACTTGAGCCAGAAGGAGGATTATAACCCGGGAAGGCCTTAGGCAGTCTTCTGGAGAAGCATGATTTTCAGTATAGTCTTTTATCTTTTTAGAACAAAGAACATACATTAAACACACCCAGAATACATTTTCAAAGTTTCAAAGTTAGTTGCAAATTAGCAGGTCAACATGACACTCATGTCAGGAAAGGGACTAACATGGGTGGGCATTACCAAAAGACCATAGGAGGGGAAGTCTGCATTCTTATCTCAAGCAAGTGCATTCTTGACTTTAATGGTTATGCAGATGTGCAGTGTAAGCTTGACGGGCCATAGTCAGGCTTCCTTAGTTCAAGGTGAATAAGTTTGGAACCTGAATAGTTAGCCCATATACCTCAATATGTGAAAATCTCTTGTCAGCATCAGTAAAGCCAAGAGTACTCTACCAAATTTACCATAGTCGCTAAGCCCAACTGACTAGTTCCACAAATATTTCCTCCTGCTCATTCAAAATTTAGGGAAAAAATGACTCTTACTGATGCGGGGTCAGTGAGCCGAGGAATCAAAAGAAAGATGTCTTGGACTCTCAAGATCTGGCGGTAGTGCTCTTTTTATTTAGAGAATAGTGTGGAATAGCATGGGGACAGGACCCATGGGCAGGCAGAACTTCTGCTGCCGCTGCATGGAGACAGGACCCATGGGCAGTCAGAGCTCCTGCTGCTGCTGCATGGAGA